>NC_090889.1:46023480-46030980 GCF_036669925.1 Montipora capricornis
CTGCTCGAGAGAAGGGTATCTATAGGCACTTTGTAGCACCCAGAATTCTTGACACGATATGAGGTACTCCGTAACTGTGAGCCAACAAGCTTTCTAACATGGCACCACGCACCATCAATGGACACCTCTCACACAGAACTGGAAGGATTTCAATGCAGCTTCTTTTTCTTCTCCTTCTTCGCCTTCATGTCCTCGGCGCAAGTCCACTGTAGTTCCGAGTGCATTAACATTCGAGAGTCAATCAAATTTCAGTTGATATGCCATGCGCATGTCCAAATTAAACTCTGTCTACTGACTTAATGGAAAATGTGTCAAATGCAACACAATGGTTTGGGGTTTTTCTAACCTGCGACCAGGCGTACTTTTCATTGGAGAGGGCGCGAAAAGGTACGCCTGATACAATTTCTTAAGGGGTCGTCTGCCGCTTAACTGTCAAGAGTAGTGATGTTATCTTGTGTCATGCTATAAATGTGAGCCAATCAGATTTCACCAGAAAATACCTGCATGTTGCGATTCAGGAAAGATGACAAAAACAAAATAGAACTCTACTTGGAATGTCCGCGAAGTCAGACTTTATCCATACAATGAAAGCTGCTAGTATTTCTGCAATCTCTCTTGACAGTTGAATGATTAAAATAGCAAGGTTGGCGAGCTTAGAGGCCCCTGGGCCCATACAAAAGTCATGGAACAAAAATGCGGGAAAAAAGCAATCTTCTAGTAGCTGATAAAGGAGAAAAATAGAGAGTGTAGAACACCGCAACAGCAGGTAAAATGTGGCAAATGCCAAAATCCACAGTATCCTATAGTACTTAAAACGAGAGGGACATTGAGAGTGTGGAACACCGCAATAGAGAGAAAAATTTGGCAAATACCGCAATATCATGGCTAGTTACTATAGCTAGCTCGGAGTTTTGTTGTGAAAAGGAAGTAAAAGTCTTAAACGAGGCAAACGTACGGATGATTCACGAAAACGATGTCACGAAATTTAAAGAAATAAAATTGTAAACTAGCCATTTGTAATAACGTTACACAATTTAACTAACTGAATGGAATAGATCTGCTTCACTGAAATCGTTTGTGATACGACCAGAAATTCGAAAACAGTCGTACAAACGCAAAGGAAGTGAAGTCTTTTTACTGTCTTCAACGGAAACCGTATAAAAACTGCCTTTCGCAATATCATGATTAAACTGATCGATAGAAATGCCGTAGAAAAAAGAAATACCGCAAACTCCAATGTCCCCCTCTCATAAGTTATCTTGCTGTTCATAAATTTTGCTTAGTAAGTGAAAATTGCCCTTACCTTATTTGTGCCCATTAAACGCGCAGATACTTTATACTTTACACTTTATACTTAGTTAATCGAGGAAGGTAAAAATAATTCCCAACAGCACGCGTGAGCATAACTCCTATCCTGGACATAATTATCTTAGTTTGTTGGTATTTTCAAGGCTTGGGCTTACATGGCTGCCGTGAAGTATGTGAAACGCTCTATAAACAATTCAAGTCTTATACCTAAATAAATACGGTTTAAACTAAAGTGAGGCGCCCATAAGTGGGCTTCTAGCCATGATTTAGTACAAACCAGAAGATCAGCCAAGTCAGGTTGGCTAATAACAGATTTATTACACGACTTGCTCAAAAAGTAGTATCAGTATAGGATTTTACTCTATCCAAGACTTTAACAATATCGCACCGAAAATAAGGCAATGTTATTGGCTAATTTTCCTAATTAACACCAGCTGCCTTGATTTACAATTTATAGAACGTGACGTAAAAGGGGTATAAATTGAACGCGGGATTACGTAACATGCAGACAGTGCAAAGATTACTGTTCTTAGTACTATGATGACAAAGCTCATTCTCAGGACTTTAGGTCTCTGCATCGTGATTTTTTGGCTTTATCAAGAATTGTATAGCAATATTTCCTTGATGCTAGTTGTTTTGAGCTATAACCAAGTTATATTGAAAAGAAAAGAACTCTGGAAGACGGGCAAAACAGAGGAAACAGAACTCAATTTAAAAGTTCCATATGATACTTGTAAATGTCGCGTTTTGAAATTGCATCTTATTTTGAAGAAAACATGGACTAATTGACGTCTTTAGATAATGTTAAGGTGTATCAGGTCTTCATCTTTCCTCTCTGAATCTGAGTGATGATTGTTGCCAGCAAAAAAAATGTCACGGCCATGCGAAAAGCAAGTTCTGATCATCAGTTCGACTAGCTGGCACCGATAGCATGATATGAATAGAAAAAAAACTGAACTGGTTTTATTCCTCTCCTGTTATTTTTCTGGAAAATCGAGGTTTCACCAAATTGCCTTCAAAAAGCTTCACGTTACTAAATAGTAGTCAGTTTCCTCTGCGACGCTGAATTTTCCCTTTGCGTAAAAGGGAATTTAAGCTGAACTAACTGAATGGTGCTTGAGGAAAAATTGATTATAGTTCATAGAAAGGAAAAGTTATGAATTTAGGCAAACTTCAAATGAGCAAACATTAAATATACCAAAGTTTATGTTGGAAGGTCCACGCCCTTTCGATTTTTTGTTCTGCGTTTACGCATGAATTAAGTAACTGACGCGTTTCTTTACGTAGCTCCTCGGGCAGAATAAAACAGCTATTGTATCTTTTTTGTACGGTCAAGGTGAGAAAGAACATATAATAAAGAACTTGGTCGCTGTTCAGAACTATTCCCATCTATTAACTTTGAATTAGCTCCGCTCGACACTTTTCGCTTGCGGGAGAACAGCAAGCTATCAGCAAAATGTGGATATCGAGGGCCTGAGACGATTGGAATTCAGATAAGAACTTGGCTCACATAGAACTGGAAGGATTTCAATGCAGCTTCTTCTTCTCCTTCTTCGCCTTCTTGTCCTCGGCGCAAGTCGACTGTAGATCCGAGTGTACATTCGAGAGTTAATCGGAATTCAGTTGCCATGTCGTTATTTATAGTAACGGTTGTTTAATCGTCGCATCAACTAAAGAAATCAGAGTAAGGTGCTCACTTGTTCCTACATTGCCTCTACGAAAGTTCTAGAACGTTCTGGAGCGTTTTAAGATACGAAAACTTCCCTCTTTGTCAGGCCAATATTGGAAGCCTTTTTTCGTGTTATTATGATCATGATATCACGGTCGGTATACTTCATACTTAGCTAATTGAGGAAGGTAAAAAAAAAAAAAAAACCTCCTAACAGCACGAGTGAGCATTGCTCGTATCGTGGACGTAATTATCTTAGTTTTTTGGTATCTTCAAGGGGACGTAAGAGGTCCCTAAATCATGTTTAGCTATGTCGTCTTTGAAGTCAACTTCAGATTTTAAACCAGCCTGTTTCGATTAGCGTATGTCCAAATTAAATGCTATATACTGACTGAAAGGAAAATGTGTCAAATGCAACACAATGGTTTGCGGTTTGTCTACCCTATGATCAGGGGTACTTTTCTTTAGAGAGGGCGCGAAAAGGTACCCCTGATACAATTTCTTAACGAGCCGTCTGCCCGTAGTCCAGAATCTGGACTTCACTCTGATTGGCGGAAAAACAACAGAGCTCTTGGAGCCTCGCTCCGATTGATTACAGAAATGCAAATCATACTTTAGTAAATAATATTCGCTCAGTAAAAAATGACTAGTATTTACAAGGCTAAAAAAATTGAAAAGTAAAATAACCGAACGTTGAGCCATCTTCAGGGTATTTGACCGTCCGCATGATTGTGTATTTATGTTCATCAGGTAATTCCCGGTGGGAAGAGTTTCGCTAAGTAGCAATGAATTCGTTTGTTTAGAGCAGATTCCATGGTTGGATCATTAGGCCTTCAAAAATTCTGCGTTTGTGAAAGGATTGCGCCGTGCAGAGTATACGCCAGCTAAAGGAATGCGACGCATTTTCACGTACGTGACGGGCAGGTTCAGAGTCATTACATGCGTTGGAATGCTCATGAATTTGCACCTCCAAATTTCTCATGGTCTCGCCTATGTAACTGTCACCGCAAGAAGAGTCTCCTTTAAGCCTGGTTTTCACTAGCGACGCAAGCGCAAGCGCAAGCATAAGATATTAGTGTCAAGTGAAAACCAACAGTAACGCAAGCACAAGCAGAGAACGGAAGCCGAGAACGCAGTCGAAGGACGCGCTAGTTCCATGCTCATTTATAGCCAATCCAATATGGCGGCTAGCAGGCTCAATCAACAGATCTTGTTGTTTCTTCTGCTCCTGCGGCGTAGAAGGCGAAGAAGGCAATCGGCAACGAGAAGAAAGAAACGCTTCTGGATTAGAGACATCTTTAGGGAGAGAAAGACCCAGGGGGACTTTCATAACCTTGTAAAAGAGCTACGGCTGACAGATCGTGAATTCTATTTCAGGTGTGCGTGCAATCTCTTGGATTAATTATTTTGATTTTGATTTATTTCAAATTGCGATTTTTCTGTACAAATTTCATAATAATGTGCAGTCTGCTGCATTCCATTCTTTTTTTTTTACCAACGTAACAAGTGTTCATAATAATTATAATACTAGATTTGCAGCAAAACACTCTTACCACTTTCCTTATGCTAGAAACAATTAGGGCAAATTTCACATCCGTTTTCAAGGTCCATCTGTCTGGAATACTATTGATGGTAATGTAAAATTATCATCCTCTATATCAGTCCTCAAAAGACGATTGAAGGACCAATATTTTTAAACTATTAGGGGTTATTTGCTGTTCTTGTTGATCTCATGAATTTCTAATAATTATTATATTTATCCCTTATACGTTTAGTATTGTCACGTTTGTCTGTTGTGTGTGCCGGCCTAAACTAGAAGTAAACATATGTATAAACTTACTGTGTATCATTATTAACATTATTAGTTATTCTAGGCAGCCAGTGCTCTCCTATTTTATTTTTATATCTAACGAATGTATTTAACTAAGCAAAGTGAAAGAATTAAACTTGTTGTTATCGTAAATTTGTGTTCTTTTGTGGCTTGTCAATCAACATTCTAGGTATTTACGTATGAGTCCAGACAGGTTTGAGCACCCTCTCTCATTGGTTGGTCCACTAATTTCAAAGAAGTCCACCAGAATGAGGGAACCAATTTCAGAAGCAGAACGTTTAACCTTGACATTGCGTTTCCTGGCTAGTGGAGATGACCAACAGTCATTAGCTTTCAGCTTTCGGATAGGAAGAAACACTGTTAGCCATATTCTGAGGGAGACATGCAGTGCAATTTGGAAAGCTTTGGGGGAGATTTATTTAAAACCACCTAGTTCACCAGATGACTGGCAAGCAATTTCAAAGGACTTTGAGGAACTTTGGAATTTACCACACTGCGTTGGAGCTATTGATGGCAAACATGTTAATATGCAGTGCCCAAACAACAGTGGATCCTTGTTATACAACTAAAAGGGATTTTTTAGTCTTGTATTAATGGCAGTATGTGATGCCCATTATAATTTCACCCTAGTGGATATTGGAGACTACGGAAGCAACAATGGCAGTGGTGTCTTGTCACATTCAGAGATGGGTAAAGCCATTGATGATGGCTCCATTAATTTCCCAAAGCCTGAACATTTGGAAGGGTGTGATCTTCCCCTTTTGCCCTACTTCTTGGTAGGGGATGAAGCCTTTGGATTAAAACCATGGCTTCAGCGACCTTACCCAGGAAAATCCTTGACAGAACCCACGCAAATATTTAAGCATAGACTCTCCAGGGCGAGGTGGGTGATAGAGAATGTGTTTGGAATTTTAAGAGCAAGGTGGAGGGTGTTTAAGGGTCCTATTTCTGCCTCTCCTAAAACTGTGCAACTTATTATTGAAGCATCTGTGTGCCTTCACAACTATCTGAGGCAAACAGAAACAGCTTTATATTGCCCATCTGGGTTTGTTGATAGTATGGATAGATCAGGAAACATCAAGCCTGGGGAATGGAGAAGTATGGTATTTTCTACAGAGAGAGGAGCCCTAGATGGGTTAAATAGGGTGAGAGGTTCCCGCTATACCCTTAATGCAATTCAGATCCGGAAGGCATTGACTGATTTCCTG
Organism: Montipora capricornis; assembly: GCF_036669925.1. NCBI lineage: Eukaryota > Metazoa > Cnidaria > Anthozoa > Scleractinia > Acroporidae > Montipora > Montipora capricornis. Next base: position 46,029,497 of record NC_090889.1, read on the forward strand.
AATTCCGAGCAAGGTGCAGTGTCATGGCAGTGGGCACACGTGAGAAGTACTGGTCCACTTGCAACTTAGTTTATACTTTTACGTTACTAGCAGTACAAGTAAAGTAACACTATAATATACGTTTTGGTATTTATGGTAACAAAAATACTGTACATACAAGTATAGTCCAGGAACACAACATTTATCATACATTATTCTTGAATACAGTAATTTTTTTGTGTTACAATTGGCTTCTTGTACAGGCTTGCGTTGACATTTAGCAATGAACAATAACAAAAAGTGCTTGTCCTGAAAGTCAAGGTCTTTGTGGCAAAATATGGGTTTCTATTAATTTTTCCTTCACCTTGGTTACCATTTAGTTTCTTTTATTACAGCCAACCCAGGTCAAGCATACCCCCACAGATTCTATTAATGATCTATCATTTGAGATTTGAATGCATTGTCTCAGAACATCACCCTTGTGAGCAAGGCAGTGTTAGGTTACAAGTGGTGGTGGACAAGCTAAGTGGCTATAAACGTAAAATAGGGCTGATTTGAGACTCTTGATAATGTAAATTAAATTAAAGCTCAACATTTGTAACAGAAATTTAATTCAGTGATTTGAATTGGCAATACTTTATTTATTACAACCGCTTGAGTTGCCAATGGTCGCTTTTAATGCAATCCTGTATTTCTCACACAACTGTCTTGTGCCAAAACTATTTTTGTACTCAAATTTCAAATATTCCAGTCATTAATAGAATCATGGGGGCTACACTTGAGCTGCTTCAACTGTAATTGAATTTATTGTACTTAAGGTAGGTAACAGAGGGAAATAAAATTATGCTCCTAGACATAGATCTACTTTTGAAAACATTGTACAAACCTGGCATCGGGTGAAATTGTACACCCATTACAGGCAACCACACTATTTTCCTAAAAAAAAAAATTCTTAACATCATACAAACATCAACCTGGAAAACTCCCCCTTGAATTATTATTTTTTTTTTACCTCTGTGAGATAAATTGTAGCAATATTAAAATATTAACAAACATTTTTAAGCTTCAAGGACAGAGAATATGACCCAGACTGAGGTGATGATAACCCTGCTCTTGTAAAGATATCAAAGAAGATTTTAAACCCTGCTTGAAATCTGCCATCACCTTGGCAATGCAACACTATTTTTACCTAACTCTAAAAAGTTGTTAAAAAACTTTTAAAAACTTTAAAATGCGACGACGTTTCGACGTTTACTCAACGTCATTTTCAAGTCAAAATGAATAAGAAAAAGTTACTAGAATATAAATATAGTCCTTCCGGGTATTTAGCCCAGGTTTTAGCTCCTTAGTAAACAACTTCTCAAATATTAAGCAGTCAAACTTTGATCTACATTTTCTCAAAACAGAGAATTAATTGTCCTTCAAATCGGACTTCGATAGGCCATGGTCTTCCAAGTGTCTTCCAATTGCAGAATATTTATGCTCGCCAATGCTCGCCAGAGTGT
>NC_090889.1:46035980-46038480 GCF_036669925.1 Montipora capricornis
CCAAAAGGGACTCGCTATATTGCGTAATATATAGATTTAGCCAAGCCTAAAAGCGGAGCTTCCTCGTTATTTATTCTTACTGCCTGTAGGGTTTGTGAAAATAAAAGGTTTCGAATTGTCCGCGTTTTGATGTTTCCCGTTGCTGCTTTAATAATTAAATCATTTTCTTTGCTGTCTTCTATTGAAACATTAATTGCCTAACTAGTGAATTCCACGGTAAATTTTACGCTTAAAACCGATATCGCATGAATCACGAAGCGATGAGTGCGACATCGGTTTTTCGAGTGAAATTTACTTTGCAATTCACCAGTTTGGCAATATTTTTTTCTTGAACCGAATGAGTTTTAAAAGAAAACAAGCACACCCTCAGCGAGCAAATGGAAAAGGAAAAAAAAAGCCATTTCAGAGTCAACTGTCAATAGCCAGCGAACAGGAAAGACGCTAAACTTAGAAGCCATTAAAACAACTTTGTCAGTTCAAGGTCAAAGAAGAGTTTTACCGATGTACTTTATTCCACTTTATCTCTGAAAACAAGATCATTCACATTTTGATTTATTTCGTTGAAACACGCCAGGTTGGCTTGGTAAAAGAATCGGCAAACTACGTGTAATGTCTGTACTCCAGACTGTTCAACGATGCAAACGGATTACACTCCAGAAAACACACTCACGTTTTCAGTACGCCATCTTGACTTTTATTGACTACCCACAATACACTAAAGGCACAGGTTACACAGGCAACCCACAGAACAATCACTACATCTACCCCCAAGTTGAAACTGGCGCAACGAGTGTAATAAAATCAAGTTATGACGAATCCCTCTTAAAAGGCATAAATGTAACAATCCAATGATAAAAGTTAATAAAGCTCTCTTTGTGGAACATGAACAAATCTCCTTAAGCGAAGTATCTGCCTCTCAAAATCATGGCAAAGATTCAAGACTTAATAAATATCAAAATCATAAATCTCTTAAGTAATACAGTTCTTAAGGACGGTGCCTGCTATTGTTATTGCGCATACGTTCTGCGCATCTCGAGATACTCGGATTTCCTATGCTTACAAATACGGGGATATTTTTGCGCGGTTTAAAACTATCCGGAGAAAGTACATCTTAGTAAGTGCTCTTGGTATCCAAAAGAAAATTAGGGGTAACCATGCATTTTTGAGAGATAATTAAGCTTCAATTCGAGAAAGAACGCCATACATTGCTTTGTATTTTAAAGCTTTTTACAAATATTATTCCTCATTTATTTTTGAAAAATGCGTGGTTACCCCCAATTTTCTTTTTGGATTTCAATAACGCTTGTTAAGATCTACATTTTCTGCATAATCACACACCGGGGAAAATACATTTAATTAGTAGGCACCGTCCTTAACAAGTCAGTTTCACTCAGTCTTTCGTGTGACATAGTCTTTAAGCCAGCCAGGTTCAGCTCTCTTGCGACTGGACCTTTGAGGTTCAAGCGTCTGTTGGGGCATCCTATTAACGACAGGCTGTGGCAAGCCTGGGTCAATAGCAGGGTCATCCGCAGGCTCAGTCGCAGGTCGTTCTGCTGGGCTAACAACGGGTTGAGCATTAGTAAGGACAACCAGTTCCATTACAGGTGTCTGCTCTGATGGCTGTGTCAGTTCTTACTTTGACTGAGATGCCCCTGGTTCAGAATCTATGAACCTTTTCACATGGTAAACATTCCTCTTTAGCAGGGTTTCACTTTGCTCAATGATCACTAGATCTCCTCTTAGTCTTGGAAACTACGCTATAAGGCTCCGGATCATACGTTGCAGACAACTTGTTCCATTTCTGCTTCATTAATAGCACCTAGTCTTCTTCTGCCAGCAGCTCTCTTGTTTGCGCTTTCAGCAGCTCGCTGTTTCCGTTCAGCATCCTGATCTGTGCCTGCTGATCTGTGGTACCAGATCTCTCCTCCATCTCGTCAGTAATTTTAAACTCGGGCATCTTGGTTCGGATCTTCCTTCCATACCATAGCTCTGCAGGGCTGATACCAGTCGTAGTGTGTGGTGTTGACCTGTAGGCCAGAAGATATTTCTGCAACTCTCGTTGCCATGGTTTTCCTTCAGTATGAGCCACACGCATCACTTTAAGCAGTGACTTGTTCTGCCGTTCTACCTCCCCGTTTTCTCTAGCCCATAAGGGAATAGTCCTCTTATGCTTGATTTCCAGCTCATCCAGGAATTCCTCCATCTCATGGCTTACTAAGTTTGATCCATTGTCTGTCCGCAGTGTCTCAGGGATTCCATGACGGGTGAAATGCTTCCCAAGGCACTTGATGATGGTAATGCTAGATGTGTTCCGTACTACATCCACCGCTATCAATCTACTGTAATAATCAACAGTGACATGAAGGCTCTCTCCTGGCGGTAGTGGACCCATCAGGTCTATTGCAAGGTCTCTCCATGGCTTGGATGGCATGGTTGTTATCTTAACCAGCGGTGTAGTGGTAACAGGAGTCATGGCCTGACATCCAAGGCACTTCTTGCA
>NC_090889.1:46048480-46050980 GCF_036669925.1 Montipora capricornis
GGGGGCTCTGTTTCACGAACAGCTCTGACCTTTTCCTCTGTTGGTCACACACCATGCCTATTTAAAAGCAGTCCCATGAAGACAATCTGATTCATTGCAATCTTGCACTTATCCTTGTTGAGGGTCAAGTTTCTTTCTTGCAAACGGTGTAGCAATGTGATAAGATTTCTGTCATACTCCTCTATCGTTTTCCCGTGAACTACAATGCCATAAGCTATATTGGTGACCCCAGGGCAGTCAGCAATCGTCTGCCTTACAATGTTCTGATACTGTTCAGGAGCACTGTTCACACCAAAACTCAGCTTCGTGTAACTAAACAGTGAGTCACCAGCTGAAAATGTCGTGATATCCCTGGATGCTTCTTCGAGCTGAATTTGATGAAAACCCATTGTTCATGTCTAGCTTGGAGAAACCTGTGCTTCCATTCATTTCTTCCAACACCTCGTCCACTTTGGGAAAGGGGAACTTCTCCCTTTGAATTGCCTCATTTGCGCGCCTCATGTCAACACATATCCGCACTTCATCTTTGTTTGGCTTGGGAACGAATACAGCAGGGCTGACCCAGGTTGTGGGGCCTGACACTTTTTCGATTATGTCAAGATGAAGTAACTCTTCAATCTTCTGCTGGACTTTATCTTTTAATGGGTAGGGTACCCGCCTCGCTTTCTGCGCTACTGGTATAACATGTATGTATGTAACAATATGCAGCTTCAGTTGGTAACCAGACAGCTTGCCCACTCCAGGGAACACCTCTGGAAAACGGTCCGCAATACTTTCAATGACACTGTCAACAGAATAAACAGTTATCATACTCGCTAGTGGTGGTCCAACTTTGAGCACTTGTAGGCACTTAGCAGCTGAGTTACCTAGCAGACACCGTCCTTCTCCCTGCGTAACAAGAACAGTCTCCGTCACCGTCTGCCCATGACATTCAATAGTAGCCTCAAATTTGCCAACAACCGGTAAACACCCATTTCCATAGACACGAAGATTCCTCTCTTCTGGTTTCAATTTTGCTTTAAGGCCGCTCCTCACATGGCTGTGAAACTCCCGCTCACCAAGTACAGTAAACTGCGCCCCAGAATCAAAAAGCATATTAGTAGCGGTACCATTGATCTTCACTGCTACAATGTTATCTTCAATTGCTGTTTCACCAGTGAAGTCTACTGGGAATGCGAAAGGTTCATCTCCACCATCATATTCTACTTGATTAATTTGCTGTCTGGACCTTAGCGGTGGTTTGCACCTAACACTGCTTTTTCGCTGACTACTACTCCCACTAACTCTCCCACTATTCTTGCTCTGCTTTCCATCCGCCTCATGCCTACAGCATATTGCCCAGTGCCCCTTCCTACCACACTTTTTCACACGTCTTGCCCCTCGTAGGGCACTCCTTGTCACGCGCAAAATGCCCTGGCCTCCCACATGCGTGTGATGTTTCTTTGCTTTCTCTGTGCTGTAGCAAATTCACGCTCGACTTTCCTTCCCCTCCAGCAAGTACGTGCCGTTTCCCATGCTCTGGCTCTACTTAAAGCTGCTGCAAGCTGTATGTTGGGCACCTCGAATAGCTTGGTCCGTAATTCTTGAGATGACACTTTCTCGAGCAACTGGTCTCTCACAGCGAATTCGAGTTCCTCATCTCCACAGCCACAGTGCCTTGCTTGTTTCCTAAGTCGAAGGACGAAAGAGTCCACATCTTCGCCAGGTTCTTGGTGTAACTGACGCAGAACGTGTCTTTCATAGGCGGCGTTCTTCTGAACATGAAAATGAGGATTCAATGCTCGTACCGCTTGTTGATAAACGTCACCCACTTGGCCTTCGGGAAGGGGAACAATTACCAAGTTTTCGAAGGCATCTTGCACTCCAGTACTGGCCCGATAAAGCAACTCGTTTCTCTTTCTCGCGGGGTTTTGCAGATTTGCTTTCCCTTCGGCAATGTACGTGAACCCTCGTAGCCAAACACGCCATCTTTCGCTCGACTCCGACTTCGGCCCTGAAATATCCATCGGTGGAATAGGATTTACCGCCATAATGCTAGAAAAGAACTTTTTCTAAATCCTCGTCGCCAATGTAATGTCTGTACTCCAGACTGTTCCACGATGCGAACAGATTACGCTCCAGAAAACACACTCACGTTTTCAGTCCGCCATCTTGACTTTTATTGACTACCCACAATATACTAAAGGCACAGGTTACACAGGCAATCCACAGAGCAATCACTGCACTACGGCAATGCAGCCAAGAAAAGACGAACTTCAAACACAATTTGCTCCAACACTTAGGGCGCGCTCAATTGACCCTATTCCGGAATAAGAATACGTGGCGTGATGATTAAAACGGGATTCTTATCGCGTTTCGACACAGCAAGGATAACAAAAACATATCTAAAATAGCATTTTAGCAGATGTTTGACCATTTTAATATGATCTCCGTAAAAACAAAGGATTTTTAGCTTGTATTCCATGTATTCCTATTCCGGAATACGGTCAATCGAACGCAC
>NC_090889.1:46058480-46075980 GCF_036669925.1 Montipora capricornis
TTTCTCACACGTCAAAGATATGAAATTGCTGTTGCATAATAATTCTCGCTACCTCTGCAAACTTTTCAGCAACATTTAAAGTACGAACATTTAAATGGCCAATATTAAGAGAACAAGTACGATTTGGTCCAGGATTCAATTCGACGTCGCAACAGAACCGGAAAAATAACGCTAACAAAAAAACGATACGCCAAAAAAAAATAAAAAAAACAATGGCAATTCGAAAGTATGCCGGGACGTAACGAATATGCAGCTATTAAAAAAAAACCTATAGCTGCCCTATAGATTTCTAAACTAACCCCCATCAATTTCAAAATAGACAAGAGATGCTGATTTACTCACCGGCTGCTGCTCAAAGGGGCTGAAACTTGAAAGCAGTAGATTAAAAAAACAAAAAAAAGAAACTACTTTTAAACAAAGTTAAATAAATTAACATGTAAAATTTCATAAGATCTACGACTATGAGAGGCCATCGGCAGTAGGCCGGAAAAAGTTCTACACGAAGCCTAAACGTTGCAAGTCAGCCTCTTTCCGAATTCTAACTGGAGCAGATTCGCCTTCGCTTCGCTTAACAAAAATAGGAGCAACTTCAGGATACCCCACCACAGCTAACCACTATTGTTTCCTCTATGCGGCCTCTTTTGAAAAACGAGACTTAATACAATAGAGCCTATTCTTATTCAATGAAATGCAAATAGTGGCGGGGTATTCTCAAGTTTAGCCCAAAAATATAACCATCTGCAGTTAAAACATAACCCTGATTCTTACAAACTTGTCGCACGTGCTTTAGGAATTGTTGATTTCGCCAAGTCAGGTCTTCATTTACATGAACATTTTTACCCTTTAGCTTCCTCTTGTTTTTCATGGCTTTGGATTTGGTCGCATAATTCTTAAACTTGACATTCAAGGCCCTTGGTCCCGACCCCTTGGCAGGCCCGATACGGTGCGCCCTGTCAATTTCTGCCTGATCAATTTCTACTTCTAACTGACGTCTACAAAAATCAATTACAGTCTTGACACTTGGGGGGGGGGGGGGGGGGGGCGTTGACTTTCTTGCCCCCAAAAAAAATTACGCAAGGCCCGAAAGCGTGACACTGCTGTCATTGGAAAAACAGTTTAATTGAAAGCTTGTATACTCAATTCTATCAACGGTCTCAATGTAATCTAAAACTTATTAAAAGAAAAAGTTCTTTTTTCCATGGAGTTTTCCGAAAATTTCAATCATCTCGTCCATACTGTTGATAATGACTTGATTTCCATCGAACAAAATATAATTAGCAAAACTACACCGATGAATAATGATGAATATAATATCTGCTAAATGCAATAACACTAATATAGGAAAATATTCAGGTCTGGGAGTCTTTACCAGATACCACATATCATTAATGTTATTTAGGGACAATAAAGGCTTTAAAAGCAGTCAAACCGTGACATCAACTCGTATTACGTGGTACTTTAATACTGAGATTTTCGATAAAATCGATCGCTGGAATAGAATAAACAAATTACTTAAAGGAGTTTATGAAGTATTTACCTTTCGCCTTGTTGACCTTGACGGCCGCTTGACCTTTAGTGACCTTCTACGTTTTTTACTTTTTTTTGAACCTATAAAGTCCACGGACTCCACAAAGAATGGAACGAGCTTCAACGAAGAAACCTTAAACCTGACTTTCATGTAAATTCGTCAAAGCGTTTTCCCGCTCTCCGCGAAAATTAGGCGCGAACTGCAGCAGATGTCAGCCTGAGCGAAACGATAGACTTTACATTTTACACGATATTATTCAAATTACCAAATCAAGGAAGAAACCACTTTCGGGTATCTAATCATCTAAAAAGAAACTAACTGGAAACTTCATTTATTCTTCAACACTCGAAGAGAAATTTCGTATCTCTGCGCGGCCATGTAATATCCTCTATGTTCTCGCCACTCGAACGTAAAATTCATATCTTCTCGCCACCGTGTAATATCCTCTATACATGAAAAAGATTCCAATTTAAAAAAAAATAGTATATACAGAAGGAAGACTAAAACTTGAAAGAGAGACCTATGATTCGATATTCAAATATGATTTTGTAGCTTAGCCATCCTGAAATAGAGAATGGTTTCATACCTCGAGAGGAATTTGATGGGAACGATAGAAATAGTCTTATAACACATGACTCTACTAAACATAAATACTGGCGTGTTCTGCTTTCGGATAGACTGGCCGTGTCAAGTTCTGTGTAGTGCTTCACAGCGCTCTTCATAGGGTATGTCACGTTTACGTTGATACTATAGAGCGAGTCTTGATGCTTTTCTGGACACGCTGTCAAGTGACTGGGTGGCCTCAGTTGATGAGATAACAGGCACCGTATATTCTGATTTCAAGAATTGTTCGCACACGACATTTATACAAAGTATTGGAAAAACCAATAGACAGCTTGATCACTGCTCCTAGCACGTCGTTCGCTGTATTCACAATTGTGTAAAAGAAATGATTGCTCTAAGAGAGGTCCTTTGAAATGTAGTCCCCAAGATCTTTAAAGCTATCTGCATCTTTTAGAGTTCTCCCCAAACAGAACGTGAGTGTGTTATTCGAAATGAATCGCACTTATTAGTAATAAAACAAAGCTGTGTTATTTACGCGCCCAATTGCAGAGATTAACTGCAAATCCGACCCAAACCATGTCACGTGACAATCAAAGGTTTCCAGTTTACCGTTTTCCGAAACAATCGCGATGCTAAATGTCTCTAATATTTAATTTACGAGAGATCTTCTCCCCCGTATACAGCCAACGTTACTGAATTGATTGCTGTTGATCAAATCTAGTTCCCCCCAAAACTAAAAACTAATCCCATTGAAAGCCTTCTTTTCACTATCCTGGGTGCGGGAAGAATTTTTTCCCCAATCTCCTAGACAACGCCCTTCTTATGTATAATGGTTTGCACGCTTCGAATCTTCGGGGAGTCTACTGGTGGAGAATGATTTGTTTTATATGTCACCGACTGCACAAGCTCAGGTGAACTAGATTTCAAAAATCGAGATAAGATATGATCCGGCACATGGGATTTTTTTAGTTTGAGTTTCTGAACATCCCTCCTGACCTCATTAACAAGAGAATTAACATTCTTGAGTTTAGCTTCAGCAGAGTGATATAGGACAGAAAAGCTATAAAAATGGAGAACAAATTACTAAGAGTTTATACAGCAAACAATGCTAGGCTCATCCGTCAAAACCAAATCATCAATTTTTAGTGAAACAAGATTATTGGTACCTCTGCCCTTAGACTGTTACTTAGTTCCAAAAGGGTTTAAGATTTTCATTTTTCTGTAAATCGAGAGCCAGTTTGTTGATGTACGTCCACCGTACAGAGTTACAACAAAATTATTAAATTTGCGGTACTTTTCCCAGGTGGCAGAAATGTTGCTTGGAAACTTGAATACTTTCAACAACAAAGAAACTAGTTTTGGGAACAAACTGTTCTTGTAGAAAGTGAACAAAATTACTGAAGGCACAAAAACACCATCTCTTAAATCTCAGATCGAATGAGATAGAGTGCCCCTTATAATCAGTGGACGGTCATCTTAGTACTGACAGGGATGCTGCGGATGTCGACAGACATCATGAAACAGGAGAACATTGCACCGGTAGAACAGAGGTCATGGGTTCGAATACTGTTGAAGCCACCTATAAGAGATAATTGCTTAAATTGTCCGGGTAAGTGCGAGTATCCTCTGGATTACATATTCAAGCTGACACCGTGGGGACTGGCAATTCAAACAACCTCATTGTTCCAGAACGAAACCCAATGGTGCATACAACTAGAAACTCTAAGCTGAAGTTATGCCTGGCTAATGTTCGCGAAATTAAATCAAAGTCTGCCATATTTTTGCATTATTTTACCACGACAAGAGCGGACTTGTTCTCGATTACCGAAACATGGCTAATTCCTAATGACGTTACGGCCAAACTGGAGATTATGCCACTTGGATATAAATTTGCGCACACGTGTCGTGCTGTTACTTGCAACGTGGGGACAGGATTGCTGTACAAGGAGTCCATCACCGTCAAGAAAATCGAAGATGAAGAAAAGGAGTGGGACTAAATGTATTGATACCTCTAATTTCCTTGACACAACACGTGACGGGACCGACACGTGAGGATGGCCACACCCTGGATTTTATCATCACTAGATCCTTTGGCGGGGTGGAATCGACTAGCCCCGTTATCGATACTTATGTGTCAGACCATGCGTCTGTTCTTTGCGACATCAACTGCAGAAAACCATCTGAGAAAAGGTGTCTTTACTTCGTGAGCCTTGTAAGGTCTGTTTTCCACCTGATGCATGCCACACAACATTGGCTAATGAATTTGGTAAGTTTTTCGAGCAGAAAATTGATGGCATTCATAGTCTTTGGAAGCGGTTTCTGTGTCACTAACTTCACCCTCTTCAGACAGTGAGATATGTACCACGCATGCGCAGATGCCTGGTGAACCCACGCTCCATCCTGCGGTCCCATGCTAGCTGTCTACCCTCAACTCGTCATCTACGGAGGAGATGCAGGAGTTAATTACCAGGTCACCAATTATAGTTCAAATTGTGTACATTCTGCTACCTTTCCTTACTTCGATGGTCGACCTTTCAATTATGTCTGGTCATTTTCCTGATGCATTGAATTAAGCGCTGCTCTTCCCAGCGCTAAGAAGTGTTGGCTTAGATGTGGCATTTAAAAACTTTTGGCCTATAAGCAATCTTCCCTTTGCTTCTAAGCTGTCAGAGAGAGCAGCCGATGACCATCTCACGCGACACGTTGTTGACCAAGGACTTGATTGGGAACTCCAGTCAGCGTATAAGAGGCACTACAGCACTGAGAGGGCTTTGCTGAAAGTTAAGAACGATCTGTTTATAAGCATGGACAAAGAGCACGTGACATTATCAGTGTTGCTTGAATTAAGTGCTGCCTTTGACACCGTGTGCCATAAAACCCCCATTGGTCGACTGGAAAACAAGTTCGGTGTTACGGGTGCTACACTCGAATGGATTCGCTCTTATCTCTCGGGTTGCACCCAAGGTGTATGCATTAAAGGCACTCGTTCGGAGAACTTTGTCCTTCCCCATGGAGTACCGCAGGGATCGTGTCTTGGTCCTTTGGTGTTTTCTCTTTATACTTCCAAGTTGTTTGATATCACCAGGCATCATCTGCCCAGCAGCTACGCAAGGTAGAGATCGACGCTTTTACAGTTGGTTCCAGCAGAGTGTTACCTACCACGTCAGTTAGAAACCTAGGTGCTAGGTTTGACTCACGTTAATACAGTCTGCGCAGCGTATTTCCACTTTTTCAATATTAAACGCTTTGGCAAGTACCTATCAAACAAAACCACTGAAAAATTCGTGCATATTTTCTTTTCTAGTCGTATCGACTATTGTATTAGGCTCCCTTACGGCCTGCCTACCAAGCAGCTGGATAAAATACAGCGCTTATAGAACACTTAGAACACTTAGAGGATCTAAGTGCACGAGAAGGCTTATACAAAGTCAATAGTTCAGAAATGTAATCGGGAGCTTGATTGTTAAGAGCTTTATAAGTTAGCATCAAAATCTTAAAGCAATTCTGAACTTCACAGGCAACCAGTGTAGTTGCTGTAATATAGGTGACAAGAAAGACACTAGACGATAGGGCATTCGCGGCTGCTGCTCCATCACTATGGAACTCGCTGCCTAAACACATCCGTAAGATTGAGAAATTAAATGAATTCAAGTGTCATTGAAAACGTATCTTTCAGACAAGCATATAGTTTATAAACTTTCATTTTAATTAAGATTCCTGTTAGTATTATTACTCTTATAGATTATATATACATGTAATTAGCCTTTTATCAACGATTTCTGTAGAATATTTTCGTGCATTCGAATAATAAAGACTATTAAGTCTTTTGTGTCACTACGCATGCAGGATGGTGACCATTCCATTCATCAGTCGATAAAGAAATTTGGATGTACTGCAAAAGTCCTTACACTTGCCGCAAATTAACGCAAAGATAAGTCGGAAAACACTGCAGCAACCAACGTTTAGATGGATTTCCAGGAATATAATGGAATAAAATAAAGTTAAAATTCTTAGATAGCACACTTCCGGGCGACGAAAAGTTGTAGGAAGGAACAATCTATTAAAGACATACATTTAAACTGCCGGAATGAGACAAGTTCAGTTTACAGATGATTGCAGTTATGAACGCTACTTTGGCAGTAACGAAAGGAAAGCCTGAATTTTTCAGGCTTGAAAGAGATTCGAGGCTATGACCTCTGCGATACCGGTGCAGTGCTCTATAAATTGAGCTATGAAGCCAACTGGGAGCTGGTCATTTTTTTGTCAGTACGTAACTGAACCCGTCGATGGGTTATGGTTAAAATGTGGGATGATCTCAAACTTTACCTGTTTCATTCCCGCAGTTCAAAAGTATGTCTTTAATGGTTCGGTTACGTCACTCACAAAAAATGACAAACTCCCAGCTTGCTTGATAGCTGAATTGGTAGAGCACTGCACCGGTATCGCAGAGCAGTTCATGGGTTGGAATTCCTTTCAAGCCTGTATTTTTCAGCCTTTCCTTTCGTTACTGCCAAAGTAGAGCGCATAACTGCGATTATCTCAAAACTTAACTTGAAAAGTAGTGTCTAAGAAATTTGCTGAAAGCCCTAAAGGAAGATTTAGTTGGTGAACGTGGAAAACAAATATACATTCTATTTCCCCTCACTGGTGACCACCCCCAAAACAAGAATGAAGGGGTAGGCTTACAAGTTTACAATGGGTTTAAATTGATATAAATGTTGCAGGGGCAATTTTCAGGTATGCATCATGTTACTTCAAATTGACAGTTGATGCAATTTGGTTTCTAGAAGTCTTGAACTTGTATGATAGACTCTCTTTGTGTAACACTCTGTGTATAGCTCTAGTTCACGGTTTTACCCTCTCTCTAAAGTGATTAAAGCCTGCACAAGTTTGCCGGTTAAAGCTTCTTGGTGAATACCAAGATATAATACCGAATGCTGACCTGAAACTATGAGCTAAGAACGCTGCAATCTAGGCTCAGTGGAACATTTTAGTAAATATTCCCCTCGAACATGTCAAAACATCTTTATGTAAGCTAATTCTGATAGCTAAATTCAGTAACTGTTTTTCAACTCAAATGTCGTGGAAACATACTGTCCGTCGGGGATTAATTTCCCATTGGAATTTGTACATAGACTACATAGACTGTCTATATTTACCAATGTCTTCCTGTAATACACTGTATTTGAATTAAAATAACATGGGTGACAAATTACTCCTTAATTTTGGTGCGAAATTTCAACGTTAACTTATAATTTAACATGTGAAATTACATTGTTTCCATGGCAACTTTTCATATAGTGCTAAAATGGCGTCCAGGTCTGAAACGTAAGGAGTAATTTGTCGCCCATGTTATTAATAGCTAATCAAATGGTGACGCGTGAAATTAGGGAATAATTTCACTCGCGTTTTGTCCAAATAATTTCCTTCCCCTAAAGGCTCGGGAATTATTTGAATTTGGACAAAACGCGCGTGAATTTATTCCCTAATTTCACGTGTCACCATTTGATTACATGATACCAATACAAATGTCATTCATTCTTTACTCTCCGATTTTCTCTTCGCTCCATAGGCCGCCATCACATCACATTTCCTGTACTATGGTACGTACTATAGCTTTGATTGTATGGATAAAGTCTGACTTCGTAGATTCAAGGTAGAGTTCTATATTTTGCTTCCGTCGTCTTTCCTTGAATCGCAACGTGAAGGTAATTTCCGGTAAAATTGGCTTACATTTATACCATGACACAATATAACATCACTCTCGACAGGTGGGCGGCAGACGACTCCTTAAGAAATTGTATAAAGCGTACCTTTTCGCGCCTTCTCTAAAGAAAAGTATACACCTGATAGCAGGATGGTTTTTCGTGAAGCTTCTGTTTCTTTGTTTCTGATTCTTCAACCAATGTGACTCCGTATACGTCTGAGTATTTTGATATGGAAGACAGAGCGCAAAAACCGCTAGACATGCGCACTAGAATCACACTTGTGTTGCCGCCATTCTATTTTCAAAATGGCGGACGACAAATCAAAATCTACCACGTCTTGTCGAGGCTGTCACGCCGCTGGCGTTTCTCTGAGAAAATTTGCAAAAAGATGATCTGAATCTGCCATCATTCAACGATGCTTCAGAGCCGTCAGAGAAGAGATCGGACCAAAACCAGTACGCCTAAAGCAATAGAGTTTTTGACGAGCTTCGAAGCTTCATTTGACGTTCGTTGTTTAGAGTTTTGCGTTTCTTAAGGTGGTCGGTTACTCTTTAAGCTCAGAACAGAGATATGTTGGAGGTAAATTATTTTCGCGAAACATATCAAATATGACTTTTTTTTCGTTGATATGAAAATTTTTAAGAGGTCTTTAAAGGTGGAATTCCGATTTCATACACCAAGACAGACTTTTTCAAATCGAAGTTTGAAGAGAAGCAGGTTTTTTTACCGGTAGTGTTCGTCTTCACTGTTGTAACTGGTTTTACACAGAAAAGCGAAGTCCAGTGCCTTATACTTTCACGCCACTCGATATAGTTTGTGAGGTTTTGGGGTCGTAGGTTGTCCTGAAATGCATATAGCGTACATGTATGTTTTTAACTTCGAGTTAATATCTTGTCAACATTGTTCATACAATGTAAGTTTTCTCGCTTTATAAGCCAAGGCGACAGAGCGGCTGCCTGTTATATTAAACAGCGGCAAATATTGACAACAAACCCTGTTATTTTCTTCCCTTTAACAACGTTCATTGCTATGTTTTGTGTAACTAAAAATAAAATATGTCAACTGTCACATCTGACTACCGGGGGATTGTGTGCTTTTTCAACTTTATGGGACTCTTTGCAAAGGGCGAGTTAAGTTTATTCAACAAAGTAAGCTGCTTTTTCCGTTTAGAGACTGAAAATGTCAGCAAAGGTGCTCTAGTTCAATGTGCAAAGCGATTTTTTTGGTTTTTGATGCCAGCAAAACAGTTCACCACACTAGAAAATTTTTATTCACTTGCTACTGGCTCACAAAGACTACAGAATTTGCCACATGGATGAATACATTTCACCAATGAAGGTGAGTGATGCAATAACATTACAATAGTTGCAATAATAATCTCCCCTGAATTGAATTTCCCCTACCCCTCAATATAGATTCTACGCCCCCTTCTTTGTCAGTGCCAAAAATCTTCCAAGAGAACTGAAGCACTAAATTACACAGAATTAGTCAGACAGGTAGAAAACCCTCAAGAATCAAAAGCAGGAGCTGGATATCAAGCAGAGAAAAATCGATAACGAAAACAAAAACTTTCACAAAAAAAACATGAAGTTAAGTATTTGGGTTTAGCTCATTACGACAATGACATGCCAATGCCTTTGCAGTAATACCCCCCCCCCCCCCCCCCCCACTAAACATGTTCCATTTCATATTATTATTTACATGCACAGAACAAACTGCATTGAACACGATGCACAACCCCATGAATTTCTCAAATTGCTTTTGGCCTATTATAAGACCTGTGAGTCAAACCACACCAAAAAGTTAGCTCACTATAATAAGGTAAAACAGATATCATTTTCATAATGGTTATGCTTTACAATGTAGCTGTGTCACCAAACACCCAAGGTCAATAATTTTGCTATTATCCCAACAGTAAACACTTAATGACTGGTCCCGAGGGAAACAGTTCATTTTGTTTCCCTAAAAATTTCAATGTTCCCCTGAGGCGCAGACGAGGGAAACAAAATGAACTGTTTCCTGAGAGACCATTCATTAAGTGATTTGTTATATAGCACAAATAGGATCAAAACGTGCAATGGGAACAGCAACGGTGGTCGTCGGTCAATATTTGCGGGCAACAGTGCACTGTTACCCTCTGAGGTCATAGATTTTGCACTGTTGCCTGCTCAGAGACTTTTGAACGACAAAAGTGTTTTTGTTAGATGTCATGTGACCTTGAAGTAACCAATAAGAGCATGCGCTGCTGGGGGCAAAAACAGTTATATAACAAAAATAATTATTATTCAACATAACACTTTTGCTGGAAAAACAAGATCAGCAACACAAATCAAATGTTGAATTGAGAGAAGAAAATGTCATGCTTCACAAAAAAGGACAAAGTTATAGAGACAACACAGTTTTCAAGAAAAATATTGGACTGACATAAAAATTAATACCATGCACATGTAACCCTGTGAAAAAGCACCCCAAATGCCTAAATTTCCAATATGGGTTTTAGAACAAACTTTTCCTTATCACGGACTAAATTCTTATGGTCGTTAATTTTCTTTCTAGTGCAAATAATATTGAACAAAACAAAATAGTGTATTGTAATAATCAACTGATGGATGTTTAGTATTTTTTCCTTTCATTTTCCCGAATTTGTTCTCCACCTATATATATCTGTTTGGGTCAAGTTAGCAGAAAGTTGGGGAATCCACTCAAAAGAGACACTTGTAATACCACTGGCAGTACTAAATCCTAACATTACTCAACAACAATGACAATATTATTTGTGTTCCTTTAATATATGTTTTACAACTAAAGGAGACACTGCATTTAGCTCTCTTGTGCACCATACAATTTCACAAGTCACTAGTCAACCACTAAACAAAAGGAGGAAAGAACTTATATGATCCAGATAAAATGGGAAATTTTGGTGGTGAACATTCTCCAGACCTGTTTGAGAATATCTTCCAAGCCACAATGTATTTACAATAATGAAAAGGGTTTTCCGTGAACCAAGAAAGCTAATCTGCAGAGAGTAAAAGTAGGTTGCTGTACTACTGCACAACTTCAGTTTCTTCATAAATCAGGTATGGCTACCATTTCCTACAAACAAAAACAATGATAAAACCATTACACAGAAAGTGAATAATGACACAGTAAGCACAAGGGGAAAGATAATACCTTACATTATGAAATTTTGAACCACGGATACTGTGTTTTTCGCTTTCTGATTGGTTCACTCACTCAGTTAACAGCTCTTATACAGTATGACATAATATGGAAACTGATTGCGCCAAGTGTTACCACGCTGGAAACTGATTGCCTTTAAATATGTCCAAGTGTTAAGAATCAAATGAAAATTTAATAAAACAATAATCAATGGATATGATTGAGTTGTTGATCTCATATCAACATGCACTCATGGAATTATAATATTATTGTTCATTATTGTCTTGTGCTATAGGAATTATATGCTTATTAGTGTAATTACTGAAAGTTCTCTGCACTGATTGCTTGTCATTGAGATGATTATTATTACGTGATAATCACCGAAGCGGTTTTTTCAAGATAGCCACAAGCTGTTTTGTTCAGGTGACAGACGAATAAATTAATTGTTTTAAAGAAAATGTGTATTATTCAAATAATCAACTATGTAATAGGCGATTTGCATGATGGCATCATTTACTAAGAAATTGAGTTGCTTCTATTGTCAGGCAAATTTAAATTATTGTTTCCGATATTCCCTCAGACTTTATGAATGTTGGTGAACAAAAACCTCAACTTCATCTCGGTTTTTATTAACCGATATTCACCTTGCCTTCAGCGAAACAATAATTGTTAACCCTTTAAGCCCCGAGGGGTTCCCCATTGACGAGTAAAATCGTCTGGCGTTAGACAGAGTAAAATCTATAAGTGCCGTTTGGCACTATCGGGGCTGAAAGGGTTAAACGGGGACATAGTTTTTTCACGCTGTTAGCTTAACCCTTTAAGCCCCGAGGGGTTCCCCATTGACGAGTAAAATCGTCTGGCGTTAGACAGAGTAAAATCTATAAGGGCCGTTAGACACTATCGGGGCTGAAAGGGTTAATAATTATTTTTTGGTGTTCATACTAATTTTTAGTGTTAAACAACTTTCAGTCAGGGGTACGTATCTAACTAAAGCTGTAAGGCTTATTATTATTATTATTATTATTATTATTATGTACCTGAAGTGTTTGCATGCTTCCAAAGCTTTGCTGCACATGTGTTTTTGTAGCCGTTTTGCAAACTTATAAATATGAAAAAGTTGACCAACATGGTTACTCTGTTACAGTAATGTACTTTTCCGGGCTGTTCCACAACTGATCAGGACAATATTGCCAAACACTGAGTGGAAGACGCTTTGACGCAGATTTCCTGGAATGGTTTCTGCAAAAATATTTGCGAGGAACAGCAACAAAAACCTCGCACAGATCGATGGCATTTAACAGTCAAGGTTACGTGACGGGGAAATTGTAAATCCCAGGTGTTAAGAAAATTCAACTTTGTCGCTGAAGTTCACTCACAGTTCATCTACAGCAAGAAACCCAGTGGACGATTTTATACGATCAAAGTTGTATGACCGCGTTACGTTACAGTCTTCAATAACAACGGCCAGCCAAACTTATTTTCAAAAGCAAAAACCTTTCGTCCATCAAGACCAAGTTGCTCCTGTAGTTCCCGAGAACAAAGAAGAATTTCGTTGCCAGTTCGCTGGTTTCTGCAAGATTTTTAAATAATCTGGGGGCAGACCAACATCCCATGTCAAGAAAATTCACAGTAGCCAAAACCAACAAAATGATACAAGAGGACGCATTGCTACTTGACATGCAGACTTGCGAAGTAATCAATCGTGTGTCCTCGACCGTTGATTTGGAATCGCTGAGTGTTCTCTCCGACCTTGAAAAAAAATTCCTCTGGCACCCAGGGTATGAGTCGTCTAACTTTCCACAAAATTTGACAAATGCTAGAGTGTTACTCTCCACTTCGATCGATCACTGTCTCGATCACTTCGAATCTTTAGACTTTGCGCAGGCGCAGTTACGCGAAAAAAGCCATTTTACGTCATTATTCTCTAGCCAATCAGCAGTTTTTGCGCTCTGTCGATATGGAACCTTTAGAAATTCTGTCCGCAAGAGAAAAGACCAGCATGATCGTTCATTTGAAAAAAAAAAAAAAACAGAAAAAAAAAACAAGAACCATAATTAAACAGCTTGCTTGTGAAGACCTCGCGTTCAGTTTCTCGTCTCTCGTAACTGAATTGATCTTCAGAGCACTGTCGTTGGCAAAAATATATCATAAACCTTCAATTCAATCTTTAGTTGCTGACGCCTCAAAAAAAATCGACATTCCAGCAGATATATCAAGCCTAGCATTACCGCAATTATTAGTTTCAAGTAGCTAAGTTACGTTGCAATGCGGAAAGGTTAATCCATTGCCACACCAAAAAATCTTACTCTATAGGCACGCACATGCAAGTTTAGCGATGCCTTCATGAAACAAAAAAAGCGAAAAAGAAACCCGTTCGAATTCCACTGTTTCTAAGTTCATAATCTGTTATTTTCCATAGAAACGCTGCACTTCACTTATCTTCTTAGTGTGTCTTTGTTTATTGAAACAAACGATTTTGCGGTCTCAGACCGTTTGAGCGGTGTTTGAGTAAATTATTCAATCTGATCACGTAGAAGGACAAACCGGAAGAAAATTAATCATTCGAGAGAAGCAGACTGTGCAAACACTGCTTATAAATGATGGCTAAGCTTTTTTCTTTTGGTTTTTACCTCCTAATTTGCTGGTTTTACGAAGGTAAGCGAAACAAACTTATCTCGATATTAGTTGCAAACTGCTGCAGAATTTCAAGACTATTTCAAAGCAAACAGACAGTAGAGCCTCTAAAAACCACGTTGTTAACTGTAACTCAAGTCACTTTTAAATGTGAGTAATCTTTATAATTTTTTCTGGCTTATTGTGTTCTAAAACCATTCTAATTTTAACTAAGGGGGTATTTACATGAGACCGGGACGAAATCAGACCGGTATGAAATTCCACCGGTATATAATTTTTGCAGCCGTTTACATGAAACCGGGACGAAATGCCTGCTGCCAGGTTTCGGAACAAAATGATATCTCTTGTGCAATAAATGTTAAGCTGACCCGAAAGTACACAGGATTGAAATTGTGGACCCGGTCTGAGATTTGTTGTGATTTTCATGAGACCGGTACGAACTCAGACCGGAGTTTCTCGTCTCGGTCTAGCCAACGAGACGAAGCCAGACCGGTCTGAGTTCAGTGTCAGGCCGGTCTCATTTTACAAGTCGAATCATAATGTGAAATCGATACGGTCCTCGTCGGAAACTTCAGACAGAATTTCATTCAAATTTAAGAGTTTTTGAACTACGAGAAGTGTAATATAACTTATTATTTAGAATACCGACAAATGCGAGACTATGCTGCTAGAAGCTTTGTTTAATACATTGGTTTGAGCTTAAATATAATCCTGACATTTGCGGACCGGGAACCTTTTGGTGTGGCCACAAACTTTGTTTCGAAAATTCATTGGAAACGTCTGCAATCCACGACATAAGTCCTTGGCACACCTTGATCAGATACCGGTAGCACGAAAATGCATTTGCAAGCTATTTCGTGAACAATACCTTGTGACATCACTAGAATAGGGAGCCCCCTTCCTTTCCTTTTTTTTCCTGACGAGAAAATTTCTAAGCCGATAGGGTAAACTTCATGTAACTGAAGTGAAAGAGGAAACGTATATTTAATGAGTTGCTTGGATGACTCGGATGATCATCTGAGATAACTTGCACCCACTGATCTAAATGTAGATTACATGAGTATTACCCATTTAGATTGTGTAACACGGGTGACTAAGAACAACTAACTTGCCTACGTTTTAGACGTAAAAAGATGAGTCAATTGCAAATGGTTTTGCTTAAGTTATTTTACCCCAAACAGGATGCGAATTGAACTTCAGGAGGCCGTCATTAGCGAATGATGGTTATTTGCTGGGGCCAAGGAAAAATTCGAACAACATAGCTTACTGCACATTCCGAACACTTGAGCTAACCGCTACCATTAAGGACGCACTTGACCCAAAAATGGAATACCCACCTACAAGTCAGTTTGTTCACTTTGCCGCTTGATATTGAATTGTAAACTAAAATACGAATTCGTTTTTCTCGAACACGTAAATCAATATTTGTAAGTGAGCATGTAGACAAGTTTAAAACTTGTTCAGTCAAAACCCTTGAAAAGGGATGACGAGGCCAATATGGCGTGGTGTGGCGTGAAACTTATCATACTGTAGCTAATTGACAGTTGAAATTACTCTTTTGTGTATGGTCAGACACCGAATCAGCTTTTGATAGTATTCAAATCGGTTTCTTCACTAATGCAAATTGTTGACCTCTTGACGTAAAGGAAATAACTCGGACGTGTTAACAGTTCTTATTGAGTAACAGTCAATTTTCGGGAATTTAGATGGGAGAATGGCGGCAAAATCCAATACAAGGCCTTTAATTCTTGCCTTGCCATCTGTTAGTTGGGTCTATTAAGGCAAGGGAGGCAAGGGTTCCGTTTTTACACTAAATAGTGGAAAGGATTGCATTTTTATTATTGAAGAAAAAATGAAATATAAAAAGAAGGGAAAACAACTTTTGATATGTATAAGTTGGGAACGATGCCCAGGAACTGTCGATCGACTTAACTAAATTATCTATTTCGTGTTCCGGTCCGAATGACTATCTTCTTTTTTTAGTTAGTATATGTTATCCTATGAGCCTGAGGGCAATTAAGGATTAATTCACGCGTATTTTCAAAAATTTCATAAAAGTATATAAATATTTGGAGAATTTTGAAAATACAAATTAATCCTTAAATGCACTAGGGTACATTACATTACATGTTTATCACATAAAGGGCAAAATTATTTAGAGAAGTCCGTTCTCTAATGCCGCGACAAATGACAATCAACTTAACACGCTTTCATTCGGTCAAAGTTCAATTCAACAAATCGTTGCTGTCAACAGGAATAGGCCTTAAAACTGTATTTATAAGTGAAAAAAAAATAACCAGTTTCATCAGAGTCAGAATCTGGAAGAAGATTCTTTTGTAAGTAATAATGCCTTCTTGATTACCAAAAGTGCCCTCGTAAAAAAGAAAAAAAAATGCCCTCTGTCTCAGCCAATCAGCATTCAGTAATTTTGCCCCGTATATGATAATAGAAAAAATCAGTCTAGTGCAACGTAATTTTACAAACCGAACTGCAAGAACGACCTATGATCACTTGAAAGCAAATTTTCCAGTTATGCTGAGTATAATTACACTGAGTGTCACGAAGCTGACTCCCTTAAGGTTAAAGTGCCCTTTTTCTTTCGAAATCTGACTCTGAGCCTTGCGAAAGCGTATATGTCTGAGTGCCTTTAAGTAATAACTACCAGAGCTATTTTTAAATCAAAGTCAGTTGCTTGGCATCAGGTCTCCACCTTAACCAAGAACGTCTTAACCTCAGCACTGACGGCTTAAATACCCAATATGTCGGTGCAGTTTTTGATTGAGCGAGAATTTGTAATATCGTAGGCCCGCGGGAGCACGCTCAGCTCGTCCCGGCGTTTTGAAGGTTTGTTGTGAGAGCCTGCCGGGAAGATCTATCCACAAAGGGGCAGATGCATGCACGCAATTGCAAAACATGCTTAGCAGCTTCCGCGAATGTTGCCCGAGGTAATGTTAACGGTAACCTTGAACAATGTTCAAAATTTCATGCGCCAGAAGCGTATCAGCTTGACCAGTGTATATGTATCCTGGAACTGAGTGCGTACTACGCCAAGTGTAGCTGTGCCTATATTTACCAACTATTCATCTTAGTGTCGGTGGCTAGTGGTGGATATTTAATATCCACCACTATCCACCGACAACATTTTCGGGCGCAAATTCCTCGCGAATTGCTCGGAGATGAATAGCAAAGGGTATCCGGAGTTCTAGTAATCAATCAGAGCGCGCGTTCAACGCTCTCTACGATTTTAGTATATGCTAAATATAGATAACAACTGACCAAAACTACTCCCCGCTAACACTACGAGAAAACATAACTTTTATCCCGGATGCAAGTCATGTTTGTGCTCGCCCTTGAGCATGCAAGAAGCTGTGACTTGTGCAATTATTCAAGAATGCTTTCGTTTTTGAAATCATTATTCAATTTTATGACGCTAAAGAAAATCGAGCATTATCAATTAACCAGGTGCGTAACGAATGCAAAAATTCCTGTTACTATGCGCTGCTATGGCAAATCTTAGACCTTTGGTTGTTTGCCTGTTAATTTGTTGGTTTCATCAAGGTAAGACGAGAAAAATGTCTTAATACTATTTGTAAGCTCTTGTAGAATTGAAAATTATCTTAAGTCAAGTGTTGCATGGAACAAACAAGCAAACAACCTTCCTTTAATATAAGCATGCAGGTTCACTTTTTTGTGGAAACCGAATAGAATATCGTGAAAAGATCGACATAAAAACCTCTAAGGTTCATGTCGACATTTATGTGTATACATTTCTCCGTAACTCGAATGATCTTGGCCTGTCAAATCCGCGGCTGTTGCTGAATTGTTTGATTAAAAAGGAAAGCATTCAAATGCAACCTCGCGGTTTGTTCAACCAAAAACGTTCCGCTTTGTCGATGTTTTCTGTCAT
>NC_090889.1:46083480-46085980 GCF_036669925.1 Montipora capricornis
GTTGACTCTGGCTAAAATATTGTGTTGGACGTTTCAGCAACTGCTGTTACCTTCCTCAGCAGGGATAAAAAATGCAAAAATCTAACGGCGTCCTGATGGTACACGATGCGTATAAATATTAAATCGCACCTCAACGAATATTTCAAAATAAAATAGACAATAAAAACAAAGATCTCCAGAGCATTCTAAAATATTACTACAAATTCTTTATGTTATTGTAAACGTTTGGAAGTGCTATATGTTCGTTTATAGCGTTCATGTCTCGTAAGGAATGCCAAGCCTCAAGAATAAGTCTTTGTCGCCATGCCGATGACCTGTCAACAATTTCGACGTTCATCAAGTCTATTTGGTGATTGTAGCACATGTGGTGTTTGGCCAACAAGGAATTTCCATCTAATGTCGCTATGGCCTTTGTGTGCTCTTTGATGCGTGTTTTTAGCGAGCGCGATGTCTGACCGATGTAAACACAATCACAATCTTTGCATTTGATCTTATATACGATTCCTCTGGAGGCCTCCCTCTCTATCTTGTCTTTTGGTTTTTTAAGTATGTTTGAGATTGTCCGAATAGGTTTATGAGTGACCTTGATGTTGAAACCTCGAAGAACCCTCGCGATTCTTGGCGAATCCTTTGGCATGGGGCAAAACAACCATACCGCGCTGGTCAGAATCACTCACTTCTTGTTGTCTGTTTCGTTGGCGACCATTATAGATGAAACTGGGAGGGTAATTATTAGCTGTAAGGGCTTCTGCTACTCTCTTAGTTTCTCGTGCAGCTCCTTCTTCGGTGTATGGGATATTCTTTGCGCGATCCATGAGGGTGCGTACGACCGAGTATTTATGTTGGGGGTGGTGATGAGATTTGAAGTCAAGGTAGCGGTCGGTATGGGTGGCTTTCCTGTATACAGACACGGTGATCGAGCCATCGTCTTTTCTGGTTGTTCTTGTGTCAAGAAAGGCAATAGAACCTTCTGATTCTATCTCGATGGTAAATTTGATGTTAGTGTTAACTAAACAGAGAAAGCAAACAGACTATTTTAAAGTTGATAAGCTAATTATAAACGGGCAAATCTACAGAGGTGAAGATACAACCTTACTCCAATAATATGGTCTCATTATGGACACAAGAAACATTGGAAACCAAATCCAAAGCGTTCTCAGCGCTAAAGCACATCTATAGTTGAATTTTGTTTAAGGTTTTTGTGTGTAATAAGTGTTAAACTACTTAACCCTTCTTGTTTAATTAGAAATGTGAATGCACCGGAAACTTCTTACTTCATACGTTACTGTATGTTTTTTTGTAGATTAATAATTTGTTTTAGGCGAATATTATCGGTTTATGTGCATTATACTTTCTTGCACTCTGCTATACCATCGTTTTCATTTTCGTTTTATATGACTTCTTCTATAATATCACTCCCCCGATTCAGCTACAATGACCGATCATTCTCTTAATCTACTATCTCTCAATGCGAGGGGACTAAGCAATTTCAGAAAAAGGCGAACAATTTTCACGTGGTGTCGGAAACGAAACTCGGATATAATATTTCTGCAAGAAACTCATTCGACATTGTCAACACACTTAAAATGGAAAAACGAATGGGGTGCAGAACTTATTTGCTCCCATGGGAGCTCTAACTCTCGAGGTGTTGCAATCTTGATCAAAAAAGGTCTTGACTGCGTTATTCACTCTCAGATTGTAGATACATCGGGGAGGTATATCGTTCTTAAAGCCGCTATCAAAGATAAAATGTATGTTCTTGTAAACATTTATGCACCAAACAAAGACGAAGACATCATTAAATTCCTCAAAAATGTGTTAACTAAGCTGCAGACCGAAAATTTAGATTCAGAGGAAAATATTGTGATTGGAGGTGATTTCAATTGTCCTCTGAATCCTATACTGGACAAAAAAGGTGGCATAATGACACCTAGGAAATCTGTGATAAATTCCATCAATGATGTCCAAAGTCAATTAGATCTTGTAGATATATGGAGAGTTAAAAACCCACAAACTAAAAGTTTTACCTGGAGTCAACAATTTCCGCCGATATTTTGTCGCCTGGATTATTGGTTGATCTCTAACAATTTACACGACTGGGTCAAAGCCACAAATATAATCCCCGCCATCAGAACTGACCATTCTGCTATCTATTTAGAATTTGGGAACGTGGACAAAGAGGCTAAGGGTCCTGGGTTCTGGAAGATGAACACCTCCATATTGGAGGATGATGAGTACATTGATGACCTTACAAAAATGGTACCAATTTGGATCACGGAAGGCCGAAAAGAACTTTCAGACCACCGTAACATTTGGGACTGGATAAAATATAACATAAGAGCTCATGCTATAAAATATTCCAAAAAGAAGGCAAAGGAGAGAAACGAAAGAGGATCAAAACTTGAAAAAGAATATACTGAAGCGAAACAGGTTTTCGAAACGAACCTAAATGATTCGAATGGCGACAATTTAAATGCGGCTAAGGATAAGCTCGAATCAT
>NC_090889.1:46090980-46095980 GCF_036669925.1 Montipora capricornis
ATCTCGCGTAATTGCCCTAGTAATTTCCCCATATGTCCCCACTATTCCCGGGGGTTGGGGGGTGGGGGAAACAAATGACTAGTGCATTAAATGTTATCTACTATGAGTACTTAGCAATTCTCTCAGAATTAAGCAGCAAGCAGCCTTCCCTTAAAATGAGTGAGAAGCGTCGATAATGGAAGCGTTTTCATTTACAGTATAAACTAAATTAACTTAACACCCGATTGGCAAATTAGGTCGGAAACTGTCCGTCGAACGTGGGCAGGTACAGTATTTGACTGAACTGCTTGGAAGTCCAAAATATATTTTTTTAACACTAAATAAGTAGATGTGATTCATGGTTCGAGTTTGATGGATTCCGTCGGAGCAATTTCGATTCAATTCGTTTGACTAGTTACGGTGGGATTTTTAAAGGATTTCTGGTTTGCCTTCGATTAGTTAGCCACGAGCAGTTCGCTTTTCGCGCTCCTGCAACGTAACTGTTCTATTACATTGATATTGTGACATTGATTGATTGATTGGTTGTTTTCCGTAAACCACGCAATAACTATGTTGGTCTGTTGGACAGAGTCGTCTAAACAATAGAAGCGCATTACATCCAGTTTTTGTCTATTTTTTTCTACAAATGAACTTGTATTTATGATCAATCAAAAATTAAACATAAATAGCATTTGATATATTAATATATTACCTTATTATAATTCAATTTTATATTATTGCGCGATCAATTCAAGGGAGGGTGACACAAATGAGTTCCCTTTTTTTCAGATTTTATGATCGTTTTGTTAAACAAATATAATCAAATGCAATCTTAGGAGAACGCAGAACGGACGAACAGACAAAGACGACAGTGAAAAACAACAACACCAAAAAACAAATAAACAAACGAACAAAACAAAATGGACGGTCTCAGTTGAAACTATACCATCAACAATCAATTGACAATTGTTAACAATCCTACGATGCGTACTGTGGCTGAGACTATACATACAACCGGCTTTTAAACAACCAATAAGCATAGGCTGTGCTACCTGACATGATTATTAACCCTCTTTATAGGCGACGCCCGTTTAGTCGACGGAGGTGCTCCCAGTCAAGGAAGGGTGGAGATCTACATCAATGGCTCTTGGTCAACCGTCTGCCACTTATGGTTCGGTTATCAAGAAGGTCGAGTATTGTGTAATCAGCTTGGCCTTCCTACGCTTTCCCAAGTGTATTATGGAGCAGCTTTTGGCGAGGGCAATGGGTCCATTTTAACCGAGCAATATGACTGTCAAGGAAACGAGACGTCACTGCTCGACTGCCTTAAGACTGGTTACCATCCTTACTGCGGCGCTCACTATCAAGATGTAGGGATTGCTTGCGGGCCGTTTGTAGCGGCAGGTATGTTAAGTTACGGGATAATAGCGGAACCATGGTACGATTTTTTGGGTAATCTATCGATGCAAGAAATTTTGCTTATAACGTCACGTACGTCCGCCCGTACAGACTGCCGGGGTGGAGGTGGGGCGAAATGATAGCCTCTGGGGACGGGAGTGTTCGGGCAAATTTTTTCTTGGCCGGAAATCGTGTGGCAGCGTTGAATTGGCAAGCGGCGTTTTTCTGGCGGGACTCATGTTAGTGACGAGCAACGGGATAAAGGGCAGGAAAGAGCACGAGAGAAGAAGCGACAAAATTTGAGAAATTTTAAGGGAAGAAGTTTTCGAGAAAAGCCGAGGAAGGAGAAGAAAAGAAAATTTGTGAAAATCAACGTAAAGCTTAGAGAAATAGAGCTAGAGACAAAACACTTATTTACAATGATTAGCTTTCAGGTAATTTTTTCCTTCTTAATATATGCCTCGCTGCCTCACAAATTTTGTAAATTTTGTAAAACTAGCTAAAAAAAAAGAAAAGAGCCTGAAAACGTTTGCAATTCCGTGTTGACAGAGATCCTGACATATTTTAACAATCACATTTATTAGCTTTTTGTGCGAAATGGATGTCCAGTTGTCAGCTGCTTTGTTTGATTGAGAAATTGCAGTCGAGTAAGCGAATATTTTGCGCTTTAGGTCGACTTTTTAATGAGTAAAGATTTTTACTATTAGGTGGGTTCATACCAGCGGAGTAAGTACACCTTAAGTATACCCGAGCTCAAGTATACTTAAGATCGTCCATGTTTACTTACCGTGATGAGCGTTCATATTAGAGTTCAAAGTATGCTTTCAAGGTAATCGTGTTGTCAATCAAACACAGCATAGAGACTTATATAAGGTCTTTGTCTAAAAAGTTGTCCTCATCCATCCCCTGGTAAGATCTATACGGATTCATTCACAGTCGTTCTTCGTCGAAGTAGAAGCAAATTTTTGCGTGTTCGCGTGTTTGTGTGCTCTGAATTTCCCGAATTTCATGCTTGATTGACGTCCGTTTCCGGAATGTGTTTTGATAGTAGATAAGTAAGCTCGTAAGGATGGTCTAAACTAGACTTGAGAGTGTACTTCGGCTTCTTTGAAGGCAATGCATTACCATGGCCACAAAGTAGGCTACTTGAGCTGAAATTAAAGCCGTTCACATCTGAAGTAGGGCTCAAGTGTACTTAAGGTATCCTTAGTCCGCTAGTATGAACCCACCTATTGTTCTGAACCGTGATGAGAAAGAGAGTAAAGATTGCCAGTCAAACGAAAATGTTGTGAAAGAGATTACTGTGCACGTAATTTCAGTTTTAGTTGTTGAGTAAAACTGTTGGTTATTTTTTGGAAGGCTTTTTCTTTACTACATGCTTTCAGCTAAGGTGTTTGATCTGTAAACTGTATACACTAATGACAATTAATTTCTACTTTATGCAGAAGCATAACTACTGTCATAAATACTATACACTCTTTTTTTTTTAATATAAGAACCTTTTTTATAAGAACGTTGAGGCTGAGATTAATTGGTGTTTGTATTTAAAATGAAAGCATGAAATAAAGGTAAAGAAATGTAAATTAACCCAAATACTTAAGGGCATATTAAGTATTTATATTATAATTTATAATCGTTACAAAATCTTAAACTTCAACACCATCATAGCAAGCACTTTGATAGGTTTCCTAGTGACGTCCGCAAGGTTTCAGTTATTAAAAAACTATACCATGTAAAATTATGAACATCTGTAAGAACGTTTTCAGTCTCACAACGCCAAATTATATATGAACGTTGAAACTCAACCCAAACTTAGAACTTTTTATTTAAAAAAAGAGTGCATAATTTGTTTTCTGGGGTTAGAGGCGGGAGCTCCGCTTTTTGGCTTGGCTAAATCTATATATTATAACTTGTGTTCGATCCCTAAAACGATCCATGTTTTTTTTTTTTTTTCACGTCTAACCTTGAATACAGTACAATGAAGTGCTAAAGTACCGTATGGCAAGTCAAATCAGTGTTAAAATTAACCCTAATTCACTCGTGCGTAGAGACTGCGAACGGTAAACGGTAAACAGCATTCATTAGCGATTTTTCCCAGGCACACCAGCGAAATTTGAATAAAGATTGCCAGACTGTCACAACCTAGTGCTTGCATCACTCATTATACCTCAGTAACTTCCTTTTATAGCTTCAATATTCGTGTAATCGCCCTCCCCCTATTAATAGCTTCAATGCACTTATATAGTAATTTGAAACAAAACTTTATCAAGAATTTTAATAAAACGACAAAACGTTTGAGTTTACAAGACATGTTTCGACAGAAACGTCTGTCATCCTGAGTTAATCCAAGTACAAAGCGATGGACGCTGAATTTATAGTAAGTAGAAAATGCTAATTGTGATGAATAGTAACAACAGAATGAAGCAAAGCGTGCAAGTGTGAGAATTAAAGCGACAATTTTAGATTAACATGGTGTAATTATTGTTGATTCAAAGAGGGTTGTTCTCTCTGAATATGAATAGCCTCTTTTATCTTAAGTTGAAAACTGGTGGAGGCGTGATCCAAAACATGGAAACAATCTGCTGAACACGAAGCGTGACAATGTTCAGAATTTTGTAGAGTTTGCATGTGCAGGCTGTAGTGCCTGTTACGTCAGCGAAACGGTCCGGCATTTTTCCACGCGTGTGTAGGAGCAATTAGCCAGTGATAGGGCCTCTTACATTTGGATGAACTGGGGATGACAGAAGTTTCTGTCGAAACATGTTTTGTTAACTCAAACGTTTTGTCGTTTTCTTGAAATTCTTTACTTGTTTGCTACTATCAAGACCCTTTGGAAAAAATTATCACCATTTTCAGGTCACCATTAAATAAAAGTTTGACTTCGTAGTTATGCTCATGATAGCGCCACCCTTGAGTGTGTTATTTTTGTTTATAAAGAAAACAGTTCTATCAATACAAAAAAGGAAGTTCAAATAACCAACTTACAATAAATTCTTATTATTCAGAATGCGGTGGTCTAGTGAAGGAGCCACTGGAAGAACTCTCCTTCCAAAGAGGTGACAAAATAACTGAGAATGGGTGTCAGTGGAACATTGGAGACATCTATGATCCAAATGGTGATCACGTGATTCTTGCTATTGATCCAGTTTATTTTTGTAGGTAAGATACAGAGTCGCTGCTTCGGTTTTTTTCCTCTTATTTCACTTGTTGGTTATCTTATGACTAGGAGTTACAATGGTCTTAGTACATGCGTTGAGTCTTAA
Organism: Montipora capricornis; assembly: GCF_036669925.1. NCBI lineage: Eukaryota > Metazoa > Cnidaria > Anthozoa > Scleractinia > Acroporidae > Montipora > Montipora capricornis. Next base: position 46,095,621 of record NC_090889.1, read on the forward strand.
TTGCACTCTCAGTTAATGAAGAAAAAAAGACAAAATATATCGCTGTGATGTGAAATTGTCGTTTTCATATTGTTGGAAGCCCAACTAGACTCCTCCCGCACTAGGCGATTTTTTTTTCTTTGCAAAATTATCTATATAATTAATTCCATGTTACAAGTGCAAACGATGGTTTTTAGCCATGAATGTACTAAATTGAATTCATCCTTACAAACTTCAAAAGAATTGGGAGCAGGCCACTTTTTCATGCCAAGAAAACATCGCTTAAGCTAAGCTGCTTCGTCGAGGGCATACAGAACGGGTTTAATCTCGTTTGCCATGGATATTTTTCAGTCAGCAAATAGTCGAATGTGCTGGTTTGCA
>NC_090889.1:46103480-46133480 GCF_036669925.1 Montipora capricornis
GACGGACATTCCAAAGACACCGAGTCTCGCGGACGCTAATACTCTTTGTGCCCTTGGCCTGGGATAAGGAGATCCTCAATCCGCGGAAGCACGAAGACGACAAGGATAAATGGGGCGAATCTGCCCGGAGTGCTGTGCAACAGAGACCAGAACGATACTGAGGGCCATTCCGGCACTACTAGAGTACCAACAGCTTTGTGGCTAGCCAGCTTTCTCCGAGATGGTGGAAACAGATGGACTAGGGGACACAGCCCGTTGTTGTCTGTACTCCAGCTCTGCGCTAAGGTGTCGACTCCGAAACAACCGGAGGAGAAGAACTTCGAGTTGAATTTAGGAACTTTGTTGTTAAGGTGCGAGGAAAATCGATCAATCGAATGGGGCCCTCATTTCTTATCAATCATACTGATTACGCGGGGGTTCAAACGCCACGAAGATTCTCCTCACGGAGTAGCTACTGCGCCTCAATAGAAATTCCGAATCGGAAACAGAGCTTTAAAACCTCTAACAATACTTCCTGCAAGTGAGGCTTTGGGCTTCCAATCGTTAGGATACGAGACGCGCCCTGATTATCGACAAAAATCTTGACTGATCGATTTGCCAATTTCCGGAATGTGATCGCAGAACGTACAATACTGCTTTTAATTCTCGAAGATCTTCATAACGAAAATTACATTTGACTAAATATCTGTTGACTTCACGCAGATCAAGAACTAAGCGTAGTTTCTTTCTTTCGGCTACTGACAAAGGGTTGACACAATGCGGCGGGGAATTTACTTTGCTGATTAAGCTTTTCTCCGCCACAAGAAAATTCAGCGTTATCTTCATTGAGCTCAGTATAAACAAAATCAGAATCTCCACATAGACCCTCGATGAAACTTGCATTGTCAACGCGCTCTAGTCAACATGAAGATAACTTATTCTTCGGTCAATTATTTGCCAAATGGCCGATCTGCCAGCACTGTAAACGAAAAGCCAAGGAAAGAAAAATTTAATGAAAATAAAAAACAAAAACTAAAGTAAACTGCCTGGATTACTTGCAGCTAAAGTGACAAACTGAAAGCATAACTGCTTTTACATATGTTTTTAACAATGCTAAATAATAGCATGGGAATTTGTGTGAACAAAGACATCCTCTTCGTGTTCGTATTGCTGTTTGTTCCCTCTACTTTTAAATTCGTAGTGATCGTGCTTCGCGTGTCTAACCGCTGCTTCAACCGTCTGTGAGTTATCCTGCTTATACGCTTGAAGACGGGTATCGATAACAATGGAAATTGAGTCCGTTATGACTGACATTGCACGAGTAACAGCTTCGGAGACCGCCAGATCGACGTCTAAAGAAGTCCCTGCTTTTTCGTTAGCCATCTTGAACAGCAAAATAAAGTAAACTGCCTGGATTACTTGGAGCTAGAGTGACAAACTGAAAGCATAACTGCTTTTATATATGTTTATAACAATGCTAAATAATAGCATGAGAATTTGTATGAACACAGACATAAATTTATGCAAAACATGTATAGCATAACGCGTAGACAACCATTATCTACTAAACTTCGTAACGGAGAAAATTTTTATTACAATGACTTTCCAACATTATTTACAGCGCCACAGGTGGATGGATGGAATGTTACCGTCATTAATGTTTCAGAATCGAGTATTACCTTTCAATGGCCAAACCTAACCGATATCAGGCTTGGAAACCAGGTTCGGGCTTATGTTGCAATAGTAAAAACTACTGATGGTCAAGAGATAGCAGGGGACATTGTTTTTCCAAACGTTACGTCCATAACATTAAGTGGACTTAAAGGTGGCACTGAGTATCGTCTCTTCGCTGTTGTCGTGGATGTACTAGGACAACCACACAGGAGTTCAGAAGTATCGCTTTTTACCGAGGAAGGTGGTGAGTGTGAAAAGTAAAGTTAGATGAAACACGCAATGCAAACAAATATACCCAACGACTTGTTGTATGCAGTCATTCAAAAGTACGTTCATGCTGTCTCTCTGCAAGAGCAATATCACAACAGTGAACATTATTGCTTGGGCTTGCTTTGTTTTCAGGGAAAGGGAATGGACGAAATAGAAACAAGTTTCTGATTGAATAAACTTTGTCTATGTGGCTAGCCACATAGCCGCCTTAAAAACAATTTCGATCCAATCAAAATTACACCCAATAGAGGAGAGGACAAAAAGTCTAATATCTAATAAGCAAAAGAATATGATCAGGATAAAGTGAAGATAGAACTCAACTGACTTCTTCTGCTTGTGAGCTGACGGATCTAAAAATACATGTCATAGTTAATGCGCTGGTAGGGCTCCCGTAATAATAATTTGTTACACCCTCTAAATGAATGCCCCAGCCATGCATTGCTAGTTCAGGTTAAACATTCACCAAGATGAAGCAAAAAGACCAAAAAAAGAATTTTTCGTTAAACATCTCTTACATCAGTTATGCTATTTGTCAGTATTACTCAACGTAAGGGATAATCGATCATTTTATATATGATGATTTGGAGAGATGTCGTTCCCTGAAGTCTTTACAACCGAATTGCACGGAATCCAAATTCGCACACGCAATAGCATTTTGTACTCGTACCACGTTGTATAATGCTAATTAATACGAAATTGCTCAGTTGTGCACAAACAATCCAGTAGGTTAGTCCCGTTTATTTGCCCCCGTGGATTTTGAATTAAATTTGTTTTAAAAAAGCTACCAAAAATATTAAAATACCCTTTTCGCTTCCACTATAAAACTTGTTTTTTTATTTTTATTTTACGTTTTTTTTCTTCTTTCTCTCTTTCTTCATCGTAGTACCCAGTATAAGTCCTTATGTATCCGTTAACAACAATTATCCTGGAGGTGACAGCATCAACATATCAATATATCCAATTCCCGAAAAATATCACAATGGCAAACTTCTTGGCTATAACATTAAGTACAGAACTTCGTGCTATGGAATCCCAAAATTCTCCGCTCAGGTCAACGTCAGTGCATCGACCAGAAGTTACATCTTAACTGGGCTTCTGCCAGGAAAAGAGTACTACATTCTGGTCGCTGGGTTTACCTCTAAAGGAATTGGACCGTATTCTTGGGAAAACGCGTTCACCAGTAAGTGGCTATTCGTAGGCTTCGTGATTTGTTTGGTTTAACAGCACTGGAAGTCATAAAACTTAGTAAATATGTTAAGGTAGTTTTAAGTGCTAGAATGCATGGATTTACTTTGGAACGCTAGCCCAAGAAATGGGGAACCAATTACGAAGCAAAACTAATATCAGTATTAGTATCAGTTTTTGTCTTGATTTTTTCCCACTTCCTCCCATCATGCCTTCGAAAAGCCTTAATACTCAGACTAGACTGACCTTAACGTTCAGTGTCGGTCATTTGAAGGATAGTGTTATTTGAAACTACTGTTGACCTCAGGAGAGGAAATGCAGGGATTGAGAATAATAAAGAAATCAGGGCTAAAACTAATAGGCAATTTCCGAGTTACCTTGCGCCTGTTTCAAAACGAGTCCTCGTGCAAAACATTTTATATGAAACTGAGTTTGATATAAAATGGACCTCTAGGCAGAACACATTTTCATATGAATGGTTTTGCATTAAGACTCGTTTTCACACAGATGTAAAATAGCCTGTTGAAAACAGCTGCCCTTTGATAACGCATGTGTCCACCTTTATAAAATAGAAGCCGAAACGTTGTTTTTTTTTTTGTCAGCCTGTGAACCACAACGTACGTTAACTGCGAAAAACGGTACACTATACAGCCCTAATTACCCATGTTCCTTTCGCGGGTTGCATTACTGCCGCTGGACCATTGAGCCGCAACTTGGCGGGAGCCCTGTCAAAGCGATATGGATAAATTTTAATTCCTTTGAAGTAAATGGCGATCGTCCTTATTGCAGGTGAGATTTATCTTATTATAACAATCAAGTTTAACAATTGCTTCGGCATGCATATGGTATGAACAGCTATAAGCGCCACGTACTGAAAGAACAATAATGTTACCCAAAGGAGTAGAAACGCGCCTATACTCTCGATGGGTCTAAAGGGTGTGTGGTTAAAATCAATTAAAAATTAAACCTCGAAAAGGAACAACTCCTTAAACGAAATTTGGAGTTTTGAGGAAGGAATCTGGGCGATTTTTAAGCAAGATTTTGTGTGACCATTTAACCATGGTGTAGTAGCCTAATGTTTATTGAGCTGGACTCCGGATTTAGCGGTTCGTGTTCGAGCCCTGGCTTGGGGTCATTGTGTTATGTGGTTGAGAAGACAACTTGTTCTCTGAGTACCTACAGTATATTCTTCCAGAAAGGAATAAAATTACTCCTAATCCCTTCATGCTACCTGCAGTAACCGGAGATACCTCCTGACCTGATGACCAATAGGTTTGTGGAAAACTGGATCCGACTACATAAAGTGGTGGCACATTTTGACCCCCAAGGAACTGAACATTGAACGCATGCGTTGTTCTTCGATATGATCTTCCTGGTGCCGAGACCCGGGACGGATTCCGCTCGGAAACTAAGAGAATCTTTAATTAATCACCTTTGAATTCGTGTTGCGTGCTATTTGTTTTTAATGACTGGTGGGAATCAAGGTATGGCCGAGAAGAAGAAATTAAATAATCTGATAAAGTTTTGCGCTAGTCACCAACATTTGGTGCGAAAAACAATCGCTGAAGCAAAAGATTTAATATCTGGAGGGAATCCCACAGAAACGAGAAAGCTGAAACTTCTTCGTAGCTCTCTTCAAACAAAGTGTTCAGAGCTACAAGTTTTGGATCGTGACATTGTCGAGCTGCTGGACAGGAGGATGTCTCAAAGCTCGATTCTGATGTTTCTGAGAGCTGTGAGCTTATGTGTGTTATTCAGGAGTGTATGGTGGATTTAGAATCGGCACTAGCTGCGCAGGAATCTCAAGGAAAATATCAGCAATCGAATACTTTGGAAAGCTCGGGAAGTGCTCAAGATCACCTACAGAAAGTTTACACGCACGCAAAGCTTCCCAAGCTCGAGCTGTAAAAATTTCACGGAAACCCATCGAGTGGTATCCCTTTTGGGAATCTTTCGACTTCACGAGAATTCAAACCTGTCTGGAGTGCTCTAATTCAACTATCTAAAAGTCGCTTCTAACAGGCACCGCCCAAAAGCGGTGTCGCTGGCCTCGCCCTAACAAGCGCTGACTACGAAAAGGCAGTAGAATTACTCAAACGAAGATTCGGAAGCCCACAGGTTGTGATCTCCAGCTACATAGAGGAGCTCGCAAAAATTCCCATGCAAAGTTGCATGTATAAGCAAAGTTAAGCGGCTTCGAAGTTTGTAGATAGTATGGAGATCTCCTCTGAAATGTATGGTTGTTTTAAACACCGGTTGTCATGCAGAGATTACCGAGGGAATTTAGAATTGCAATTTCATGAAATTTGAAATCAGAAACATGGGATTTGAAAGAAATCGTGATTGAATTACACAAGGGATTGCAACTGAGAGAACAATGTCAGACCGTCAAACTCGTTTCAGAGAGGTGAGTCGCTTCATTCTACGTCTGCTTTGTACTCTCATTCTACGTCTGCTTTGTACTCTGAAAGTGCTAAGAACAAACAGTTTTCTCGTGTGTGGTGCTCGTTTTGCAATCAAAATCATTAGAGCTCTAAATGTAATGTGGTCATAAGTGCTGAGTCTAGAAAACAAGTTTTGACGAAGAAAGGCAGATGTCATTTGTCACGTAACTTTAAGAGTCCTGTGAAATGTTTCAAATGTCAACGACCCCACCATGTTCCTTTGTGTGAGAGTTTTGAACACACTGTGAGTGGAGCAGAGCAAGTTGAGAATGTTCCTAATGGGTCCGTGCTGTTGCAAACTGCAACTGCTGAAGTCGTACGTCCAGACAATGACAGTAAGCCACTAAATGTGCGTCTTGTTTTCGATTCATGCAGTCAGCGATCTTACATGACTCAGACTGTTAAGGAAAAATTGCAGCTACCCGTTGTTGGTAGAGATTCCCTGCTGATCAAGACCTTTGGAGAATCAGATGCCAGATTACGTACCTGTGAGATTGTTCAAGTTGACATTAAAACGTTATGCGACGCAACTGTGCTCCTAGACCCAACAGTCCACTAAACTGACTCAGTCTAGCTATGAGCATCTCCGTAACCTGCCATTGGCTGACAGAGCTGCTGGTGGAGTGCTAGCAGTCAGTATTCTCATTGGGGCTGACTACTATTGGTCCTTGGTAGAAGGTACTATAGTGAGGGGTGCACCATGGGAACCAGTGCCCTAGCCACAAAGCTAGGATTTGTCCTCTCTGGACCCTCTATGGTCATGTGTGATAATGTCCATGCCAACACTCTTAGTCTCACTGCAACTCATGTTTTCAAGGTTGAATCGAGTGTAATTAATCATGATGATTTTGCATCAGAACTGAGAAAATTCTGGGACTATGAATCCTTTGGAATTAATGATCACAGTGCCACTCTGTATGACAAGTTTGTTAATGAAGTTGAATTTGTTATAGCAAGATATCCAGTGACTACATTCGGGGAGGATCATGACCTCCTTCCTGGATAATTGTACTTTGTGACAAATCAAAGATGGTGTCACTGTTAAGGCGTCTTTGTGTAAAGCCTGATGTTGTCCAGGCAGTGTATGTCATTTGAGAACAGCTGAAACAAGGGATCATTGAACCTGTAGATCAAGGAACTACTTATGGTGTTTGCAAGGTGCATTACATTTCCATCATGAAGTGATTCGTGTTTTCTAAGGAAACCACAAAGCCTGCGCAATGGTTTATGATGCCCAGCGCTAAAGCACAGAGTTCCACACCCAGTCTTTAATGATTGTCTTCTATGCTGGCCCACCACTGTCTTTCCTCAATTACGACATCCTTTTGAGGTTTCCGCTTCATGAAGTGGCCATCTCGGGAGAACAGAGAAGCCTTTCGGAACAATTTCAGTTGAACTTCAAGAGATCGTGGACTATCTTCGCTTCCTGTGGGTCGATGATGTCGGTAGCAAACACCCAGGGTGGGGTTGTGAATCTCCAAGTTTTACAGATTTGGCATGTGTTGTAGTCGCCTTGGTCATTTCCTGGGCAAGTATCTTCGTGTTGAATGGCAAACTATTCATCATCAGGTAACCTCCACTCATATTCCCGGAGAATTTTGTTGTGTGTGTGTGTTTGACCAGCCTGTACGGTGTGGACAATTTTGTTGGTGGGAGAAGACTCTTATTGATCTGTCCCCAGTTGTGCACAGTCGATGGATAGCGCTATCCGCCGGAATAAAACATATTATCCAGTAGCGAAAATCAATTGCGCTACCCACTGGATAGTGATTTATTCCAGTGGCTGTTCAAGAATCTGAAATCATCTTTCAAGAGTGGAATGTTTATGTATGCCGAAAGTGGCACGATGTCTAATTCTTACGCTAGTTCACAAAAGAATTGAAAACAACATGAAAGAGGTCGCCTCTGGAAGCTGGAGTTTCAAGCCAGCCTGTTGAAGGAATGTTAAGATTCAAGACCGAAAATCAGACCTTCTCAAGTTTGTCAATTCAGGGCAAAAGGTAACCCCTGGAGAATTGGATGGGAAATTTTGAAAGTGACATGTTTATCTCTGCAACTTGTCCTCTCCCAATGGAAGTCAAACAATGATTGCCCCATTACAAAGGAGAAGTATTTCTCGCAGCGACGGAGCAATCGGAATGACCCCCTTGGTATACTGAACCCAGTTATCATCCTGTGGAAGATAACCACCACATCTCTTTTTAAGACAAGATAGCAGGTAGGAACGTTGTGCAGTTCCTCATTCCCCACCACTTCCTGGGTGAGGTTTTGAGTGTCTCGGCCCTTGTTGGAGTGGACTTTACGCCGTAATATGTATGTCAGGGATATATTTGTTTTAAAGGGGGAGGAAATAAACAAAAGTTTAACATAGCGCTTATTCAAAGGCGCTTCCAAGCCGAGATGGGCATCTCGAACTTGAGCCAAGTCTGACAGCGGAAAGTTGTTGTCAAGGCCCTCACTCGATTTAAGTGAATTCAAGGAAGAAGGTGGAATCCCAACCTTGATTGTCATGAGAATGTAAAGACCTTCAAGGACTCAAGGGTGCAGGACTATTGTCTGCGTGATAGTACAAAATGAAGGTTCAATGTTGAGGCAGCCCCTTGCTGGGGTGGTTTTTTTTTGAACGTCTTGTGAAGTCTGTCAAGTTAAGTTTAAAGAAGTGCCTACGCAATGCGCGATTGAATTACGACGAACTGTCTACAACCTTGAAGCAGTCTTGAATACACGTCCGTTGACTTACGTTTATGATGAGTTCGAGAAACCCCTGACGCCGTCTCCCCCTAGTCATAGGCCGAAGAATTCTGTCAATGACATCAAAGAACTATTCCATTGATGATGGACATACCCAGCAAGCGCTTTTAAGGAGAGCAAGGTTCTTACAGCGCATCCTCGATCATTTCTAGAACCGCTGGCGAGCAGAGTTTCTCACACAACTTAGAGAACAACATCGCTGTTCTAAGAGAGTTAGCTCACCCCATAAGGTTCAAGTGGGAGATGTTGTGTGCATACATGAGAAGACGATCCCAAGACAGCTGTGGCGACTTGGAGAGGTTCAACGCCTACTTCCTGGTCCTGATGGCGAAGTTCGAAGTGCAGTGGTGAAAGTTAAATCCGGCAACTTGCCTTCGTCAGAATGGAGACACCCACTGCCGAGACTCTACCCTTTGGAAGTGAAGCTGAATACTGAACCGGATAACGCTGTTCCTATTACAGTTGCAAGTGAGAGACGAAGATGTCCCAGCAGTTGTTGTAAATTCTAGCTAAGAAACCTTTCTAAAGTGATGTGTAGGAGTATTTTTGTAATAAGTTTGTTTGTCATGAGATTTTCCTAATTTTGAACTTTGATTGATTAATGTCATGAATCAACGGGGGCGAGTGTGTGGAAAACTGGATCCTACTACTGAACATTGAACTCTTGCGTTGTTCTTCGATGTGATCTTGAAAGTAGTCTTGAAAGAAATGTGATTTCTTATTTCTATATACGAAGTTGTCTTATTGCGTATGGTTCTCGTACAAGGTTGAAACGCAGACTTTAACCTACCTATATAACCGTGATAACTTTTTTCTTCTACCCAGATCAAACAACTGGCTTCGCGTGGCGACTGGAGAAGAAACCCAGTACAATAATGACATCTTATTATGCGATTACATAGAGCCTTTTTCTCTTGTTGTTCACGGCGACCAGTCAGAGTTGGCACTTCAATACACGAACAACACATATCGCTATTCAAATGGATTTTCAGTCTGGTATCTTGGACTTGAAGATCCCTTGATAGGTATCAAACAAATCTATATATCTATCTATTTATTCTAAAGAGTAGCGCCAACATAGATAAAGCTATTACATTTTACGTGGTAAGGGACCAGGGAAACTTTGTTTCATGACTTTAATAAATATTTTCGAGGAACATTTTTGGTGTGTCAATTGCATGGTCATGTCTCCTGAAGTCTCTATGCCAAACATGTTGGTGTTAGCAGAATTGCAGAGGGAGAGCATGGAGCTTTTTTACTGTGATTTAGAAACTTAAATCGTATAGCGTAACACGGATAATGCTTTATAAATTGTCAAAGCTTTAGTTTAAAGGTGCCTCGACTAAGGAGAGGTTTCCAGCTTATAGAAGATGCTGTCAGATTATTACCATCATTATACATTATCATTTGAGAAGGTTAACACCATGACAGTGTAGATCATGGAGCTCCTGTAATTCCTAGATAGTGGTTTTTCTCGCAATAATTGATCTTGCTCGCTTTACATTTGAGATACCTCATTTAAGTAATTACCTACTTTTTTTCTGACAGATACTGACCTATCATCATGGCAACTGTTAGTTCACAACATTACGTCATCGTCAGTGTCCGTGGAGTGGGAAGCTTTTCCTCTCAATGTATCGATTTCCCACTTTATGGTGATGTTCACGGAGGAAAACTCAAATATATCTGTTTTGTTCAAAGTCTGGTCTTTGTACGATCGAAATTATTTTTGTAAACAAGCTGTTAAAGCCAAACCGAGTGTATGAATTCCAGGTACTTGCGTTCACGGTAGGCGTCGAGAATGTCACTTATTCCACTAAAATCCAAACTATCACGACTGGAGAAGAAGGTGAGGACCCGCATGACAACAATCTAAAGTTTTATGTTTGTGTAAACTTACTTTTACAAGCTGAAAATTAGCCAGTTGACTCTAAAATATTTCGTAATGATGGAAATAAAGCCATAAAAAATTGTTGTGACGTCGGCGGGATTCAGAAAATGAGATCACTGTTGCTCTAAACTGACTCTTCGACTAGGATAGAAGAGGGCGTGCCCTTGGCATTATGGTGGTAAATTGCCTCAAGGAAGATATGAAGAGCAAAGCTGCGATGCAATGTTGAGCCAGGTGACACTCATGTTATACAAGCTTGCTCCCTTATTTCTGCGTAACCCAGTAGCTAGGGCAACGGTAATGGAATCCAAACTACAGAACGACAACCTTGTCTCCAACAACAACAACAACAACAATAACAATAAACAAAACTATATGACATTTCAATACAATGATAACGACAAAAACATGCAATAATGAGTGAATCCCTGAATCTTGCACCCTCACTAAGTCGTCCAATCGATAGCGCAACGGTAAAACAAAACTTAACAACGACAACAATCAGTCAATCAATCAATCAATCAATCAATAAATCTATGCCATAACAAAAACAACAACAAATAATCAAAACAGCCTTACATATTGATTCTTTTTCAGCTCCTAGTCGGGCACCTACAAATGTGCGGGTAAGGAACTTCCAACCAAATGAGATTCTGGTACTTTGGATGCGGTCAAGCCACAGTATACGAATGGCCAGATACAAGGCTACACAGTCCACTACAGAAATTATGATTACTACTACTACTACTACTACTACTACTACTATTACTACTATGGGGATCATGCAAAAAACATTACCATTAACGACCCAAACGTGTTCCAGATGGTGCTGCGTGGTTTGAATGGAGGAAGCAAGTACCAAATAGCGGTTTCTGCTTTCACTTCAGTGGGTGAGGGACCTCGGTCGCCGTGGATCTCATTCGTAGTCGGTGAGTGTTGGCAAATAGTGTCGGGTAGACTTGACAAGTTTAGCCGTTGACCTTGGCTTGTCAAGGTCAAACAAAATCATTTGTCCAGCCAATGTATTGTCGGAGAAAGGAGAATCAAGTAAGAAGAAATTCGAAATGAGTTTGGGTATGTTTGTCCTTTTCTTTATACACATTTTAAAGGCTAGCAGTGGGTCCTTAGGGAATCCCTTATTCAGCCTAGGGGTGGGGTGGGCGCATAAACGAAGCATTCAAGCCCTGGTAGTAAAACTTTGTTTCAAGACTTTAATAATAATATTTTCGGGGAACATTTTGGGTGTGTCAATTGCATGGTCATGTCACCTGAAGTCTATATGGCAAACCGGTTTGCAATCTGTGTTTTACCAATCAATTTTGGAGCTGTCCTTACTTCTTGAAAAAACTGAATTACCCTTGCACACGAACGAAAGGAAAGCCCTGGGTTAAGACGTGCAAATCAATTGAAGTATTAAAGTGCAAAGCAAAACGTTTATCAAGGTCATCAAGCAAAATAAATCTAAGCGAGGTAAATTTAAAAACTGCTTTTAAATCGCTTTCTGACTTGTCTCTATGACAAAAACCAATTTCTTTGCAAGCTCTGCAGAAAAATGAATATGAATTTAGGAATACAGTTTTTAAGTACCTTTGCATTATATTTTGCTTTATAAGGTTGTGGTGGTAATTTTAACCAGTCCTTTGGAACAATCCACCTTACGAAATCAGACTACAATGAGCTACAATGTAACTGGACGATAGGAAGTGTTGCATCAGTAATGCAGTCATCCTTCTTTCACTAAAAGAACTCCGTTTCGATTTTTGCGGGAGGTGAGTTTTGGTGACTTAAGATGCCCAAACGTCTTAAATTCCATCTTGTTGACATTCTTGAGTCTCGTTTTTTTGGTAGGAAAGAATTTACCCGATTCTGTCATTTTTGGTATCCCACACAGGGGCGGATCTAGGGGTAGGGTGCAGGGGGTGCGCACCCCCCCCCCCCCCCCACTTTCCTGAGATGACCTTCCGCTTTCTAATGCAACTGTATTCTGTCTCCCCGCGCCCCCCTCAACATTAAAAAAAAAAAACGTCAACAGTCAGCTACGCCTATCCTTAGTTGTGCACCCCTCCTAAAAAAAAATCCTGGATCCGCCCTTGCCTGATGAGGAATGTCTAAATTTAACGGAGAACCAAAAAACATTTTTTCTGCTGGCCAAACCTTTTTTGCGATATCAGCAAATTTATAAACAAATCCAGTGCCTATAATGTTTAAAATCCGATGACAACTTATTTGTTTACTTCTTCAAACAAGGCTTAGGCGTCTCTCTCTTGTATGTGCAATTTCATGATAATCCTGACAAACCACTCAGTGCATACATGCGAGTTAAATATACCCTGAAAATTCGGTAAGCTAATGCATTTATGTTGGGGTGCAGGGATGGCGCAGTGGTGAGAGAATTCGCCTCTCACCAATGTAGCCCGGGCTCGATTCCCAGACTCGGCGTCATATGTGAGTTTGTTGGTTCTCTACTCTGCACCCAGAGGTTTTCTCCGGGTACTCCGGTTTCCCCTCTCCTGAAAAAACAACGTTTTGACTTGATTTGTGTTAATTGTTAATGTCAATTTACAGTGTCCCCAATGAGTGCTTCAGCGCTAGAACGACTAGACACTTCAATAAAGTTTCTTTCCTTTCCTTTCCTTTGGCGAGCGTAGCAAGACCATTTTCCATCTACAAGGCTAATGCTATACCTTATCCAAAGACACAGAACGAATACAATGCTACGGGCAAAGACTGCTCGGCTTTCTTTGATTTGCCGCTCATTCAAAGAAATGGATGAGTCAGTCCAGTTTCGACTAGTCAAACCTGTTTTTTTTTTTAATTTGTGCGAATGGTCAATCGCCACGCGTCATTTTTTTTTTTTTTTTTAATTTACAACAGTATTTCCTCCGTATGTCGGTTACAGAAACTAGTTTGCCAGAATTGAAAAACCTATTAATTTTTTTCAGTAAACAATGAAAATGGCAATTTAAAAAACTTGAACTATCTTGAGTTTTGAAGGAAATGAATCCTCGGTTGCCGTGTGTTTGCCAGAGAGTTGTTCAAAAATCTACTGTTGTTTTTTTGGTTTTGTGGTTTTGCGGTTACTAGTCAGGCGTGACGGACTCCCGATACGTTTCAATTTTTAACGCATGCTCAACACGAAATGTCAAGCCGGCTGGCAGAGTCTACTTTCCTCTTCCCGACTTATCTAAAAAGATTGAAAGTGACTCTGCTCGCAGAGTAACAGCCAGCGCAACAGAGAGCAAAACTTATGCTACAAGCAAGGTGAAATGAGATGTCCCATATTCATCCGTCTTATCGCTTATTTCTCCTTTTATGTCCCTAAAAACAAAATTCAGCACGACGAAACAGGGAATCTATAAAAAAAAAAACCATTTTCCAGCACTTTTAATGTACTTTTTGAAGAGGAATAAAATAGGCAAGAAGAGTTCGAAACATTATCTTTCATTTAAGATTGCGACAAGAATATATTCAAAATCCCTGGATTTTTGGTCGAACATTGGTCGGAGGACTTTTGTTACAAGAGGATAACCAGTTTACATATATTAAAGGGACTCAGTCAGTTGTGGGATCGCGCTAACCTGGACACTAGTTTTTTGTGTGGTAGTGCACTACCATATTGTCATCGGGCTGCTGAGTGAGTGAGTGAATGAGTGATTGAGAGAGTGAAAGATTTGTAGGTCTTCAACTTCTTGAATTACAACAATTGATGGTTGTTTGCGGCCCACTTGTCGCCTCTTTCTTTTCATAATGTTCTTAATGAAAAGAGAATGAAAACTCTTTGAGTATGTTATTATCAAATTAACAGACATATTTAAATTCTTAAATGTCTTAAATCAAAATCGGCCTCTTTTGTCACTTCTGTTCTACGAAGATCGTCACACAGGCTCAATTCTACAGATATTCTGCAAGTCAAATAAACAAGCAAAACAATACCAGTCGACCATAATATTTTTACACTCAAAAACCGGGTCAACTTCTCTGTCTGCATTGAAAAACATTCAGCAGTATCTTCCCTCGCAACGGAAAGAAAAACAGAAGAATTTTTTTTTTTTTATCTTCATCATTGCGATCAATCAGCAAAAAAATGTAGATTTCATCAGCTTGTTTGTGTTGAAATAGACTTCTTTAGCTTGTACGTTTTGTTTTCCCCCATTTCAGACCACGTGATGTTTTTCTTAGGAACAGTTTCTTTCAAATGTCGTCTTATGCACGTCCACATGTATGCATAACTTATGAAAAAACAAAAGGAAAATTCCCTTGGGAACATCACGTGGTCTGAAATCTGAAAACAAAACGTACAAGCTAAGAGGTCTATTCCCACGACTCTTGCGTTCAAAATTTTTTTCCAGTAATAGAAAAAGGTGAGCTCTTCTGAATTGAACGAAACATGAAAAAATCGCAAGTTAGTTTTCACATATGTCAAATGAAATCTTTTAGTGTAAGTGCACGTTCGGCAATGCTACTTAAATTTTGCTGATAGGCAAGGATGTAGATTATATCGACTAGTCTGTGTCTGTTGATTTCACAGATAGCCTCATCTTTTCATCTAATTTATTCACGCAATGTTTGATTTTTGTTTCACTTTTCTTTAGAAAAATTATATCTGTATGAAAAATATAGAAGAGGAAGCAGCCTGTGTGTTAGGTGAGAGAGAAAAAAAAAAGCTGAAAAGCCTTTTCAAATAATCATGTCATTTAACAGCCGCACCGGAAAATAAACTGGGTGAAACACAAAAAATGAACAGGTCTGTTGGAAGAGTGCTTGAATCTTCAACAAAATGAGCCCAGAAAATCGGCAGGAATTTGGGACGCCGATGAATAAGAAAGCAGTTTCTGTTTCCAAAACGATGGAATTGCCTGGTGATAAAGAACTTCGTCTAGGAGAGTGAAATTTTGACCTCGCAGAAACAATGGTCAACTTCACGAGTTAGACCATTGTGATCTTTGTGTTGAATTATCACATTTCTTGTCTACTTAATAACAGTTGAAAAAAAAAAAAAAAAGCAAACTAGTAAAACAACCATCCGATGTCTTGCCGTCATTTTGCCATAGATGTATCCAATTGTTAGTAACACGCAAGATGTCACTTTCGATTTTGCGATTTACTTGTGCAGCCAAAAGAACAATAGAAAAATTAAACTAGCAAAAATCTCCCTTACTATTTTTCGTTGATGGTAACTTTTTATATTCGCGGCATAAAATTTATGTTAATGTCGTAAAAAAGGTTGCTGTTATTCATAGTTGTGAAGTGCAATAATAATAAATTATTCTCGTTTGTCTCACGATGTGGTCACTTGTGATGTACATCGCGACGTTTCGACTGCAAACAGCTAGTGTTCATCAGGCAATGAGGTCGACTGGTTACGCGTCACCTTTTAAGCAGGATACTCCGCTGTGATTGCTGCATTTTGATCCTCGCTGTTTCGGTTTGTTGTTCCTTCGACGGTCCGCTGTCGTACGGTTCTCCTGTTGTTGCGTTTCTTGATCGTGTCATCCATGCTTCCGGAATTCAATACAATACAATACAATACAATACAATACAATATTTGTTTATTTCCACCAATCGCAGATCTCTCTGAATTACTGGTAGGGTCAGACAATGCACTCTCCACTATGCACTATTCCACTATCCTTGTTCACGGTGTGGTTTAGTGAAGTCTTATGTGAATCGCCTCTTTGACCCTGCTTGTGTACCAATGAGGATCACGATCAATAAATTTTACTTCGTTCCAAAGCGGGTTGTGTCCGGTGTTGTTAGCGTGTTCTGAAACGGCGGAGGTCTGGGTAAAGGCTAGTTGGATGTGTCGCTCGTGTTCTTTGATTCTATCTTGCATAGATCTTCCAGTCTCGCCGATGTAGACTTTACCGCTTTCACAGGGAATCCTGCAAACCAAGCCATCTTGTTTAGTCGGGCTCGGCAGCGTCTTTCGGTGAAATTGTATCCTATGCGCATGTGCGCCAGCTGACAGTGTCCCTTTAGAGTTTGTATTTTCTAGTGCGGAAAATTCGCGCCCTCGTGCGTACCGTACGTTTTTTTATCCTCCTGCTCTTTCTTTCGCGTCACGCAAAAGGACCAAGAACGTGAGAGACCTGTCACATTCTGATATTTTCTTTATCTTTTTTCCAGTGAATTTCTAAAGGTTTTTTTCAAGCAATGGCTCTGAGATCTTCACTCGTGAACGATGCTTTGAAGATCATCGAGACGTGATAGAATTGCAGTTTGGCGAAGGAAACTTTGTTACTCTACAGACCCAACTATACAGCAGATACAGCCGTCTGAATCTAGAATTTGTTTTAGTAAGAAGAAGCCTCCATTCAGGTATACCTAGAAAGTCCCTTTTATCGTTTTGTTTTTCTTTTAACAAAAAACGAGGAAAGTTGGGAAAGAACTCGAATGGGGTAAAAGCTTTTCTTTTTCTTTCTTGTTCTCCGTATTACTTTTAAAACAAACAAATAATAAGTCTTCGGTCTCTATACGCTTTGCTCCGATCCACCGTAGCGAATTCCTTATTTTAGGGTGCTTGTCCTACTTTTTAAATTGTTATGATATTGTTTCGTTACGTTGTAGCTCTTTTTCTCCTTCAACTGCATGGAATATACATGGTTTCAACACCAGCCAGAAGAGTTTATTTGTTGACTGGAGCAACGTACCACGAGACTTACCAGCCGATATCTTCATTTTGTCCTTGAATCAAACGAGACCGCGGTTATATTACAAAGACGGAGGAAGAAGTTCATTTCTTGTTATAGTAGACTCCTCGAACACGTCCGTCAATGTTTCAGACCTCCCCGTATTCAGTCAGTACATAGTCCTTGTTTATTTGGTTGATGTGAATGGCGACATCTATAAAAGTGACAGCATAGTTGTCCAAACAGATGAAGGCGGTAAGTTTATCATTTCACAATTGACAAAGTTTGTTTACGCTTTCGGACACGATCAGTTGATCGGTAAAGAAAAGATATTAAAGTAATGTTAATCGACAGTTGAATGAATCCAAGAATGGCATTCCTTTTTATAACAACTTGGGGCATTCAATCTTGACAATGCTGTTGGATGCATCGAAACGTCATTCGATTAACATTAATTAGTTTTGATATTTCTTGTTTAAGCTTAGCCCTTATTAAGATGTACCATTTAAACCACTCCAAAGAATTCAAAAGAAAGCTATCCGTTTAAATACCATTTCTAATTTTGATGCTCATACTAGTCCTTTGTTTGCTCAACTCAAACTTCTAAAACTTCAGGATCATATAAACTTCAAACTCTGTTCTTTATGCACCAGTTCATAAACGGTAAATTACCAAAGACGTTTGATTCATGTTTTATCAAAACTTCAGATAAGCATATTGTTCACACTCGCTCACTCTCAACTAGTTTAGCTTTTTCTTTATCTTGGAGACCAGCTACTCAAGTTTGTATTTTTAATTCATACATTTGTTGTTTAGCTAGCTAGTTTACTTTACAGTACAAAAAAAAATATATTACTGTTGTTGTTGTTGTTAAAATGCCTTAACTGCCTCAATCGGAGAAACGCCCAGGTTAAGAGAAAGGCGACACACTAACGTGCTTTGCTCTTTGTGTTGTTTTCATTTACTTTCTCTGTTACAAATTCGTTGTTATGCCTAATCGTACCTTTTACCATGCTTCAGCGGCATATCAGGCGAGTCGGGTAGAGCAGTGAGCCACTAAGTTCGTATTTTGGGGATACGTAGTCAAGCCCAAATCAGTACCCTTGGCGAGACCAAACGAACCTGATATGCCGAAGCTTACTAAAAAAGTTGCGATTAGGTGTTTACCGTACCCAGATTCAGCCAACTGACCATGATATCCTAGTCATATCAAACTCAGTGACTTGAGATCAGAGGATATCTTGACAGTATACACGGATTCTGGTTGGCTAATTCGGAATTTGAACAGACTTAACTGATTAGAGTGTAATATGGAGTGCTAGGTTACTACCCCAAGTGAACCATGTGAGCGTTAGCCCTACCTATGGAAATGGGCCCACACAAGGACAGAGAAAATCTCTGACCAGGGTGGGAATTGAACCCACAACATTCGGGTCAGATCACCGCTGCACTTCCGAGGCTTTACACTGTAATCAGTTAAGTCTGTTCAAATATAAGTGCTTCACGGCCAACGTTTGCAAAAACGTAATCCTTCCTTGTACTTAGCTGTACATTTTCTATGCCGTGACTTTAACATCTTCAGTTCCCACGGCCTGCTCGCGTCTGACCTTGTAGCTCAGTCGGTAGCGCAGAGGGGATCTAACCCGAAGGTCGTGGGTTCAATTCCCACCCTGGTCAGAAGTTTTCTCTGTCCTTGTGTGGGGCCCATTTCCATCAGTAGGGCTAACGCTCACATGGTTCATATGGGATAGAAACCTAGAATTTCACATTACACTCTAATCAGTTAAGTGTGTTCAAATATAAGTGCTTCACGGCCAACGTTTGCAAAAACGTAATCCTTCCTTGTAAGTCGGAATTTGGTTACGGTAGTACTAATACAGAAAAAACGATTGCATTCATGAGAGAAAATGAGTGTCTTAAAGCAGATTGATAATCCTTCCCATTAACTGACTTATTTTTTAAATTTAATTTCCTCAGTACCTAGAAGAGGACCTTATTTGTATAACTGGAATATAAACGTTCGTGATCACAGCATCAGCTTTACCCGGGAAGATATTCGTCCTGAAGACGCTCAAGGAAGAATACTGGGCTATAATATTACACACGCTCAGTTGGATGAATTAAATAATACCAAATGGATGATTACTGATACAAACACGACAAAAAAATACATTAAGTAACCTGGAGGAAGGATCGACATACCTCATTGCCGTCGCAGGTTTTACTAGAAAAGGAACTGGGGAATATGCAGTTGCGACAGTAACACGTAAGTTTTGAAATAACGTATAGAGTGAGTTTTCATCTGTCACGCAAAAGATAAAATCCGAAACCCTTCGAAGAAACAGGCAAAAAAAAAAAAAGAATGTTATAAAAGACTTATACATTAATAACTCCACCAAGTCTCAAATCTGTTTGGTGCATCGTTTCTGAGTTATTTTCCCTTATCATGTCACTCAATTTTACAGAGGTTTGTATGGAGACGCCATGTTGTTGTTCTTCGGAGGGACACCAATATGGCAGCCTCCAAAATCAACAAAATATTCGTGACTTCAGTTTGCGATAAAAGTCCTCGTCTTTTGCTACGTGATCAGAGGTAAATGAGCAATCATACATCTTCTACAGCTTGTAATGCTTAATTTGACAACAATCACAGCTTTATCTCCTCAACTGTGTTGGTGTCACGCAAAGCGAAAATTCAAAAGGCTGTAGTTTCGAAACGACCAAACGCTACGGGCCTTAAACTGGTATATAAAGATTCAGCCAAGCCTAAAAGCGGAGCTCCATGGTTATTTATTCCTACTACCTGTAGGGTCAGTGGAAATAAATGGTTTTGGAATTGACCGCGTTTTGCTGTTTCCGGTTAGTGCAAGTCATTTTCTTGGCTATTGACAGTTGACTCCGAAGTAGCTTTTTTCCTTTTCCATTGCGTCGCTGACGGTGTACGGGTTTTCTTTTAAAACATATGCGATTCAAGAAAAATTCATTGCTCAACCAGTGAATTCCACGGTAAATTTCACTCGTAATTATAAGGCTGCGTCAAAATCCAATATTGCCAACAGATCGATTTTTCTATTAATTTTTGCCAACTGTCCAAATTTAAAATAAATTGGTAGTTTTTGCTGGAACGTTCCTTCAGCTTTGAACAAACTGTCCATATAATTTGTGAAAAATCTGGATACTTTTCATCAACCAATCAAATAAATGAACCGAATATTGGCCAATTAGGTTGTAGCTATTATCACTGCTTTCTAACGTCAGCGAGCGATCATCGCTCGCAGGTTTTGTTTTGTGTTGATAATGGCCGAATTTCCCGACATTTCTCTCCACCTTTTGACGACTCAGAGTTTTAAATGGAGTCTTCAGCTAGGTTTCCAGAGATAGATGCTACTGATTTACTCGAGATGAGGGAGAAATCAGAACAAGAATACTCTAAGAAGCACAGAAAATTTGGCTTAAGTGTTTGACCTGTGGCGTGCTGAGCGAAGCGAAGTGAGAAAGCTTTAGGAGATCCCGAACACGAGCTTGACGGCGTTCTTTGGAAGCTATATAATTAATAGGTAACAGGACTACATGCTTGTCCAATTTGGAAATAATTGGATTTAAAAAATCCCTCGGACTGCCAAATTGGACTCGGCCTACGGCCTCGTCCAATTTTAGCTGTCCTCAGAATTTCTCATCCAATTATTTCCAAATTGGACAGCATGTAGTCCTATACATATACAAACACCGGTATCGCATGAATGACGAGGCGATGAGTGCGATATCGGTTTTTCGAGCGAAAGTTACTTTGCAACTCACCAGTTTGGCAATGAATTTTTCTTGAATCGCATAAGTTTTAGAAGAAAACAAGTACACCCTAGCGAGCGAATGGAAAGGAAAAAAAAGCTATTTCGGAGTCAACTGTCAATAGTTAGCGAATAGGAACCACGCTAAAATTAGAAACCGTCAGGCAACTTGTCAGTTCAAGGTCAAAATTAAGTTTTCCTGACGTACTTTATTCTCTGAAAACTAAATCATTGACATTTTGATGTACATGTATTTCATTGAAACATGCCAACTTGGCTTGGAGCAAGAATATCGGCAAAATACGTCAATGTAACTAAGAAAGGACAAACTTCAAACAAGATCGACTTTCATTCGAAGTTTAGTGGCAAGCGTGGAACGACAACTGAAGAAAAAAGGCTATTCCGCAAGCATAACAAACGACGTGGTATTGGAAGAAACCAGAGAGGTTCTTTAGTCCAAACAAAAACAACTAAAGAAGAGAGAAAGGGAAATAAACCCAAAGGGCCGGTAGCTTTAACAAACGGCGAACTAAAAACACCCGTCACTTTGTACTCCTTTGGAATATCTGAAGCACAGTAAGTGTAGTAAATTTCTTTAAATAAATTGTCGGCTGGGCGAGTTTAAACCATTGTTTCTTGCTTTCATCGCCCCACTCCATTTGTGCGAAATAAATTTGTTCATCAAACATTACCACGCAAAAACCTCAGTACCAATGAAATAAACACATTACAGCATGGAAAATGCTTTGTACGATTTTTATTCACTCGTTGTCTCGTTTCTGAAAACTCACTCGTTCGCTGCGCTCACTAGTTCGTTTTCTGCTACTACTCAACTCATTAATAAAAATCTTACGCGCGCATTTTCCATGAAGTAATCTCTATTAGCTTCTATGTCCAAAAGACTGCATATATTTGTTATTTAATTCTAGTTGAGAATGAAAATTCGAGTTTCATTCCTGAACAAAGGAAAAACCGATTAAACCACTTTTTAAAAATACGCATGCGTAAAAACAACAACGGCTTAATTCCCAAGGAAAGAATTTGTAACTTTTCCACCAAGTTTGACCTATTACTGGTATTCTCCTTTATCGTTGTCGTTCTCTTTCTTTATCCTTTCGTTTCCGCTCTAGTCATAGGTCCTCCTGGGGTCATGCAACCCTATCAGAGCTTCTAACTCTAAAGATATGCCAAAAATTGCAAAACAGAGAAAAAAGCAGCTCTAAACAAATTAAAAATAAACAATCAGCTTTAAGTTTATAACCCTCCGATGCTTCACTTGAAACACTGCGTAGCCACCAGTGTGAACTACAGCTATCATGATATGTCAAACTGGATTGAAACCAGCAAAAAATGCAGAAAGAAAGCACTGTCCAAACCGTTTTCCACCTGAACACGAAAAGTGTTGACTGTTTCGAGCTATAGTTGACGTGGTATGGCCGTGTAGCCGCGTCGAGCCACAGAAGGCGCGCGAAAAATAGAGCCTCGCTTATCTTTAGGTGGGTTTACCTGGGTTGAACCTGCGATTCAATGGAAACCAGTACCCGGTCAGCGGTAAACTTCAAAAAGGCAGCTGACCTCAATGAGCTTTAAACTTGAGCCCGCAATATAGTCACGTGACGCTGGTCAGCCGATACTTTGTTACCTTGATATGACAGGTGTCAATTGATCAAAACATGGATGTCCAATATCAAAGATGTATGCTGTAAACTAGCGTGATACTGGTCACATTGGCATACATGGAGGGGCCGACGTACGGACGGTCGATGACGTCATAGCTATAAAGCCAAAATTTCTCGCATCGATGGGTTAAGGGTTACCATATTTTCTTAATTATGGTGCTCCGCGCAGAGTTCCGCTAAAAACATTTACTTCGAAGTAATTTTTTAAACCTGGTGTCGATAAAAAAGTTAGAAAACTTGGCAGCTTTGATTTTACAAGTTAATGACGTTATGTGAAAACACTGTATTAAATTCTCCTAAAACTGTTAAAGTTTAGCCTCCGGTGAAAATGTTATTATGGCTCGTTACCGCCCATTCTTTCTTCTGCAACGAACGTCGGGGAAAAAAGATTGCGTGACGGGCCATTAAACAAGCAAGCAAACAAACACACCAACTTACATAGCATTGTAAGAATTACGAACGTAACGACAAGAAATTAGAGCCAAACTCAAAATTACGTCGATGGGTGTTGACTCAGTTATTGAGTGACTGGCTGACTGACTGAAGTTTAAAACCCGCACAAATGGAATTAAGAACAACGATGTATGCCATGGGAACATCAAGAACATTGGAGAAATAATTATGAAATTGTCCCCGTTGAGTGAAACAGCATTTGTAAATAAACGTTCGAACGTTCCCCCGCAGGGAAGGGCTGGTAGCAGCCCAAGCCCCCTCCCCCTTTCCGAGGCCGGGTTAACCCAGATATTCAGTCTCGGTAGAAATCAATCTCCCTTCGTAATCTTCTGCGAAGGAAAACGAAAGGGGAAGGAAGGAACATGAATGGGAAGCCACGTCGAATGGAGGTATGCGCAACTAGAGTTTTCTAAATTTTCCACAACAGAATAAACATTTTATTACTACAATCCTAGGAAGTCAGTCCATATCATCAACCTTGAGTTTTTTCTTTCTCAAGGTAGTATTACGTTCTAGTACAAACGTAACGTTGTGGATCCTTTTAATCCGTATTGATAGAGGTACCGTTGTTCTCCTTGTTTTCACAGTATGTGGGGGCTACCTTACAGAAGATAGCAACTACTTCTCCAGCGCTGACAAGCCATTCAGTCATAATTTCTATTATGTACAGTACCAAGAATCTCGCTGCCATTGGAACATCAATCCTCAATCTGAAACATCGATGATATGGTTGACATTTGCTGAGTTGTCTCTCGGTCGTAGATACGACGACTATTGCAGGTAAATAAGGACATACCAAACAGATATTCATGCTGAGCGGCTCAGCACAACATCCCAATGAGACAATTTTCGTCGAGGGCTGAACCGTAAACCAAATAAATGCATAGCCGTACATTCAGTTAGGAGGACGAGTAATTAGTTATCAAGAGTCTAACTAGATAGGAAAACTAAAACGCGGTAAGACCAACGATATCATGGATCCGTTTTGAAGATGCATCTGAACTGTAAAATGCCCAAATAATCATTTATTTCACATATCCGCTGTGTATGTGACAGGTTCTTGAAATGATTGTTTGGCTGTTGAATGTTAATGGGATAATTAATAAAGAGAAAGTTGACATCCAGCTGTTCTGAGAGAAAATGAAGAATTTGTCTTCCACATGACGGCGGTGGAACAGTAACTTAAGAATTCTTGTATTATTCTAGAACAGTGGCTAAAGGGGATTCCCTTGACAACACCATTAACCCCACGAGGGGACTCTCCCTATGGTCGTCGTGCCTTTAGGGTATTGAGCAGAAAAAAGTCAGTGTCAGTTACAGTGCGACGTGCCTTACCGTGGGCACCTAACAATTTTTTTTTTTTTTACAAATTGTCCGCCAGTTAGGATGTGTGAATTTGATTGACAGTCACGCCTCGTTGAAAAGTTCGCGCAATTGTAAGTTGAACACCGTTGCATGGGTTGTTGAGTTGACGAATTTACACGTGGTTGTCAAATGTGAAAGTTTGTTGGGTGGACACGCTAAGGAGCGTTGCACTGTAATATCTGTTGCTTTAGAATAGCACCTCTTCGGGGAAACATCAAGACACACCAACGAAACAAGATCTCTGTACCTCTTAGGGGGTCCTTTCAAAATTTCAGACGAGCACCCCTACCCTTTTTATATAGGACATCCCCCCTCCCCTCCCACCCCAGGCATCCAGCCGGTCATAAAATACGTCTTCAGACAAGAGCTGGGTCTCGGCAGTCGCAATAGTTTTACACCGCCTTGCTACAAAATAGCGCTGGCCAAAACCCTCATTGACAGGACTTTTAATAACACATAGTCGGTTTTTGCCAATAAAATTTATAATTACGCAGGAATGTTTATCCTGATAGTGTCTTAAATAGGTCAATCAACGTTATATTACCAAGGCTGAGTAGAAGGGGACAGCGCTCGACCCTTAGCAGGTGTCCAGCCACAAGAATCTCATCACTTTTATTTTAAGCTTCCTTGCAGTTTTTTGTTGTCTAGACTCCGTATTTTTTCCCTGCCTGCTCTTAGACTCTAAAACATTACGTACTAACGACTTTTCTGTTATCCTTCTATTTTTGTTTCTTTTCCTTTGTCTATACGTTAGTGGAGGTGTTCGTATTTCTGTCCCGGTAACAGCGGGTAAGGGTGATGCTGATTATCACTATTATGACGATAAGGAGCGATTTCTTTTGGAACTCTGCGGACAATTAACAAACGAGACGATGCTGATTGAGGCGGAGACCATGAATATTCGTGCAGATGGTTTCAAAGACTATAGATATGATCCTCAATTGAACAACTCAAGAGTCTTGGGGCATTACAAAGCCGAACACCGAAATATCACCACCATAACTGGTACGTACACGTAAAACCTATACTGAACTGCACCATCATTATCGCTCTCTTTCGCTGTAGTTATAGATATAATGTTAAACATGATATCCTACCGTGTCCCAGTGTGTCACATTTTTTCACAATTTGCGATGTGGGAAGGGAGAGCAAACTGACGTGACCGCAAGGGTTTGATGCAGCATACACTTTATTAAGTGTCTGACGGCAAATTGTCGTACGCGTTGTCTAAGGCCCCGACCACACTAATACGTTTTCGCATGAAAACGCATACTTTTTGATGCGTTTTCTCCTATTGTCCACAATACTTGAATGACCGAAAACGCTGCTGAAAATGGAGGCTTTCGAAAAAGGTTTTAAAAATGTAGCCTTTTGAAAACGCATCGTTTTGAAAACGCTCCGTTTCCAAAGTGGATAGGTGGAAACAGAGGTTTTTGAAAACGGTGCCGAGAAAAGCTTCATATGCTGTCGTTTCCATCTGCGTTTTCGGGCATTTTAGTCTGGACGATAGGTGAAAACGTTTCAAAAAAGTTTGTGTTGTTATACAAAAGTCCATTAGTGCGGCCAGGTGAAAACAAACAGGAAACGCTCGTGTAGGCGAAAATATTTTGCTTCGTTTTCGTTGAGACGAAAACGGATACTTTTAAAACGCGTTAGTGTGGTCGAGGCCTGAAATGTGAAATATGGCACATTTGGTTTCTGACACTGGACTCCTGGAAAGGAATGTGCACCTAAGGGTTAATTTCGTAAAAAAAAAGAATAAATAAATAAATAAAATAGGAAGTAATAATAAATTAACTTAGTTTTTTTGTTTACCTTACTTTGCTTTTATCAGGGGAGACGTTAGACTTTTGGACTGAGATTCAAGCCAATGCCAGCTACTCATCTATCGATCTATCATGGACGCCACCTCCGAGTAGTTTTCTCGGCGTCTCCTCCGTTCAGAAATATCTCATCCTATACAACAGTATTTCTGCGCGAGGTTATTACGGCGCACTCTGGTTGCCCGCAGACAAAACTCAGGTGAATATCTCAAGATTGGAACCTTTTACCAACTACAGCTTGATTTTGGTCGCCATTCTAACTGACGAAAGTCAACGTGGTAATACTGGCTGGATTCAAGTACAAACTGAAGAAGGAGGTAAAATTGATTCATATATTAAGATACAAAGATTAAAATAAATTATAGGTAAACAACAAGCGATAGCCATTCTTTGTTCAATTCATAGTCAATGTATTTGGGTAGGTCTTTAATTAACACTTGATGGGATTCCAACCCACTCCCCTCCGTGATCTAGCCATACGCTGTAACCACTGAGCTACTGGAGACTCTATGGTAAGCAAGGGTGGAAAAGAAGGAGTAACTGATGCATATTTAAAACACAGGCTTAATATCTGTATGTATGTATCCACTCATTCTCCTTTCCACTGGAATAACCTTCACAATGACTTGTGGTTTCCTCTTTGGACCTTCCCAGGGCGCATAGTTTCCTTTGAACCCCCCCCCCGGATTGGTTCAATTACGTTTATTAAATTTTGTTCTATTGTCCTTTAGTGCCATCCAGAAGCCCTTATATCCATGATTCTCGTGCCATTAATTACAACACGATTAGGATCAGATGGGGAAGGCTTTCACCAAAGTATGTTCGTGGTAATCTGAAAGGATATCGAATATATTACACCTTCGCTTACAAGTACTATTACGGCGGGTCTGTCAGAAATATAACTGTTGGCCCTGACGCACTAGAGATGACAATCACTGGACTTCAGCCCAATACGTATTATACAGTGTGGGTTAAAGCCTTCACGGCTAAAGGAGAAGGAAGTGACAAGAGGGCAACCTATATCAAGACAAGTAAGTCATTTCTCGGAAACAGGTAAAACCTATTGAATAACGAAAATATTATCAGTGTATCCGTGCAGAGTTTATTTAACGTTTATGTATATTTTATGTACATTTATGGTTATGTTTCTGTATCATCAGGCCAGCGCTTATCTCAGGTTTCCATGTAGCATGAAGCGACTAGGGGTATTTCTTCTCCCTTCTTGATGGGATGCTAGTCCATCGCAGGGTTATCCCGCAGCATGGTCTAAACGCGTCACGTGACCGACCTCAAAGCTCACAGTTTTCCTCGAGCTTCGCTCTCAAAAAATTGTTCGCTTCTCGAAACAGATAATAGGATCCAATTATACGGGAGAAAATAAGACGCGTCGTAAATCGGACGCGAACTCGACAGTTGAACGTTCCGGTCGTGCATACACATTACCAGTCCTTTAACTCTCTGATCTTATGTTAATCAGGTGTATGGATGTTCTATAAAACCAGTTCATTATTTTTTTCCTCTCAGAATGTGGATCAGCAATAAACAACAGTTCAGGTGTTATTCAAAGTCCTGGATTTCCTAAAAGAATCGAAAATTCAGACTGCACTTGGGACATTGACCCTGGTGACGAAGACAAAAGCGTTTTACTCTCCTTTCCTCTTTTCAACATTCCACTGTCCTACAAATGCCAGTATGTTATATCTAGTGAACTCAGTATACGTAAGCGTGCATCATGACGTAAGCAAAGTTAACTTCACCTCGCCATGCAGTTATAGGAGAATTCATTCATACTTTTAGCTACGCATGGTTGACTTATAATGTACTTGAGAACATTTGGGAATACTCCAGAAGCTAAAGTTGCTCTCGGCTGCGCCTTGAGCAACTCGTACGCTCCTTTGGTGCTGTCTAAACTTTCTGCGTGCATCACAACTCTATGAAGCACGAGAAACTTGAGAAACAATGAATCGTTAATAGTAGAAATCTCGTTGTTTATGCTGTTTTATAAGTCCTTCCGATTGCATGGTACGCGACAAAACGAAGCAACTGAAATCAAAGTTAGAATACTTCTTATTAAAGACATCAATAATTCGTGAAGTTGAAACAAAGGAAATCATTTAGATATCTTATTTTCATTACCATAGATTTCTACGATTTATATCTCCGTCTTTTTCTTGGTTTTAGTTTCGATTGATAAGATATATTAAACACACCTATTTGATATATTACATCAAATGATGTTTGTGTTTTTTTTTTCTTTTCTTTTCAGAAACTTCTATGTTTCTGTTAGCGATGACAGTGGTGTAAGACCCGAACTCTTGTGTGGCCAGAGAGACACCTTCTTTTTTCTGGCGCAGAAGTTTCACATCGATTACAAATCCACTCGTTACACTGAGTCCTGGCAGGGATTTCAAGCTCAATACCTGGTTATCAATGAATCAATAATAAATGGTAAGGAAAAAAATACCTCGATCGCTGACACATATGACACATGTGACTTGATGGAGCGATGGGTTTCCTACACATTCAACGTAACAAATATAGAAATACTAATATAGAATGTCTCCAGCCTTTCTCAAGGCTTACTCGATCGTAGCAAATGTGTTTTCACTCAATCGTGTATTGGTTGAAGTGACAAAATAATCATAAGAGATTGGTCTCCATTGTACCAGTTAACGTCGGGAGATATATCTTTTCTTTACTCGAAGTTTTAACTGTAGTCGATGGTATAACAGTCAACTATACCGTCAAACTTGTCCTTTTTAGTTGAAGAGTAAAAAAAATATCCGTAGATGGCGGAAGTTACAACGTCATAACCAACAAGAAGCATTAGGCCATTTCCGAATTACCTTTGCCTCTTTCTCAAAGCGAGTCTTAGTGCTGATCCTTTCATATGCAAGTAAAATTTCATTGACATGCAAATTAGACTCATTTTCACGACATACCCTTCATTGCATCTCAGCGAGGATATGATTTTGCTGGAACGTGTAAGGGTTAAGGCTTAAGCTTCGTAGGGCCATTCACTAATCCGAGTTTTTAACATCACTTATGCAATAACCATTTTCTCCTATTTCTTTTAGCTCCTGTAGTTAACGACTGGAACATCAGTATCTTGAGCGTAAAACATTCAAGCATGAACGTCTCTTGGGCTGTCTATGTTCCCGATCATCCTTATATTCTTGCCTTTTATGCTGTTGTATGTACACCAACTAATAACGATGCTGGACCGGTTGTGGCAATAGCTAATTATAATGGAACACGGATGCAGTTAGAGGTACTGCGACTTAGAGCACAAACTGAATACAGTGTACAGGTCCTGGCTGTAACAGTTCACCCGGGGAGAAGAGCATTCAATTTCAAAGGAAGTCAGATATTCACTGTCAGGACCGTAGAGGGAGGTAAATATTGGTCATAAAATATTACCTTTATCAGCTTTCATTCGTCTTCGTCGGTTCAAGGTCAAAAAAAGAGTTCTATTGATGTACTTTATCCTACTTTATCTCTGAGAACGTGATCATTTACATTTTGATGTATTTCATTGAAACACCCCAGCTTGGCTTGTAACCAGGATCGGCAAACTTATTAAACACAAGCTAGCGATATTTCTCCTCCCTTTTACGAGAGCACATTGCGATTGATGACGTGTTTGTAACATAAGGGCAAAATTTTCTTGTCACTGTCGAGGCATATAGAAAACAGTTAAGCAAAAGGAGTAAAAAAACTCTTGTTCGCTCGTATTTTAAAGCCAAACAAACAAACAAATCGATTATTTCGTTATGTCCAATAAGAGAACAGATGATTCTTACTTAATTGCAGTTCAGAATAAAAAGTCGAGTTTCACTCCTGAACAAATGAAAAAAGGATTAAACCACCTTTTAAAAATAAGCATCCACTTAAAATAACTCATCCGTAAAAATAACAAACGGTTTAGTGTCTAAGAAAAGAATTTGTGGAGTAACGTCTTCCACCAAATTTAAGCTATTACTGGTGTACCGTTTTGTCGTTCTCGTTCTCTTTCTCTCTTCTTTCGTTTCTACACTTTTGTCATAGGCCGTGCAGGCATCATGCAACCTTA
>NC_090889.1:46138480-46160393 GCF_036669925.1 Montipora capricornis
TTTAAAAAGTTTGTTGATTCGAAAAGTAATGGTCCATATTTTATTGCACTTTCTTCAACTTTCTTTGCACGGTTATGAATCCAGGGGGAGCTCATTTCTACGCCCAGACTTGCTTTGCCTTGTGGTCGACGAACGTACGTCAACTCTATTGGCCGTTCCGAAATTCAGCAGGGAACTGGGGCGAGTTTCAAATTTTAACTAATCGATGAACTTACACCACCACATGAAAGATGTTAAAATTGGTCATTTGACCAAGTATGATGCCTTATGGGTGAACGGAGACCAAGTTTTTTAATCAGTTTAGTGACAACTGGAAAATCCCGTCATGTACCTACAATTTGAAAGATGCTGCGATGAAAATCGCTATGTTTGCCCATTTTAAAGAGTATCACAGAAATCATAAAAAAAAATTAAGAGTTTATATGGTTTTGGGGGACGCTGTATCAAAATTAGAGACGTCAGTATGGATTTTGAACCATGTTTCAATGTCCATAACTTGGTCTCTGTTCACCCTAAAAGCACCATACTTGGCCAAATGACCAATCTCAACATGATCTTTCATGTGGTAGTGTCAGTTTATCGATTAGTTAAAATTTGAAACTCCCCCCAGTTCCCTGCTGAATTTCGAAACGGCCAATTAGCTCAAACAAATGTGTGTTCTGCATATACCGCCACATCCCAAAAAGATTTCCCTCCATCCGACTCATAGATAGGTTTTGGTTTCACAGGTGAGTACCAAGGAGGGAAACTTTCCACCAACTTGAAGAATAATATCTTCAGAGCAGCATTGTGTCGGTCCAAATACTTTGATTAAGCAAGTGTAGAACATCCTGGCAAAATGTGTGGAAGTGTCTCTACTTCTTTACCACACAGCCTACAGCTTACGTCTCCCTGGCTTGTTTTGGTCTTCTGTGTTGTATACACTTTAGTTGGCAAGAGTTGTTCATAGAGTTCGATCATACCTGCTACTGTATGGGTGGGTGCCGATGACTAACCCTTCATCCATGCAAAACACGCATCTTGACTAAGTTCTTCATCATTCCAACGCGAAGTGAATAACCGCCCATGCCAATTCTCTGCCTTTATCGTCTCCTGTAGCTTATCTATCATTGTACGCTTCAAGTGTTCTTTGATCTTCGTTCCCTCAACTTCTATCTCTGGTCTTCTAGCTAAAGTAAGTGAAGGATTTGGATACCTAAGAGGTAAACTTATCTCCAATTCCTACGCATATTTGTGTGCTTTATCACTATCATTATCACTATCACTATCACTATCACTATCACTATCACAATCACTATCACTATCACTATCACTATCACTATCACTATCATTATCACTATCATTATCACTATCACTATCACTGTCACTATCATTATCACTATCATTATCATTATCATTTGCAAAAACCAGTTAAGTCTCTAGCACGTTTTCGGCTAATGTTATCGCCAAAAAGATTACAGACGTAGTACCCTCAACAACGCATCAGTGTGGGTGAAAAATTTCGCCAAGATGTCTGCACCATTTCGAAATTAGTAAGCGAAACCTCATGAACAATGAATAATTTCTCCTTTTATAACAATAGTGTTTTTGGCGAGGTCTTGTATTCACTCTTCGCTGTTGAAAAATATAACTTCATTTAATCAATATAAAACAATAAGAATATAGGAAAATTTGAGCGTTGAGCCGTAGCATCGAATAATAATGGGAACCTGTCACATTCGGGGATTTCCAATAAGCACACGCTGGATACCTACCACGGATGTTGTTCAAAGTGTGGAACCGACCGAGGGGGAACTTAAGCTTACAAAATAATAAACGTACTTCTTATGAACATTACTGCAACGTTGTTTAGTTCGAAACCTTTCCTTACTTTTTCTAAGTCACAATTAATTAGGCTATTAAGTGACGAACGGGTCCTATTTCATACGACACCCACTGTATGACACTTCATATTTTTGCTATGATTTTAATTCTATTTTAGGCTGTATGCGTGGCTATCTTCACGAAACAATGGGTAAGATAACAAGCCCTGGATTTCCAGAGGACTATCCAAACGATTTATATTGTTATTGGGTTATGGCACCTGGATTACCGGAGTACCGACTTTTCCTTGCTTTCGATACTTTCCATACGGAGGACGCAGGTGGACAGCCGAACTGCACGTAAGTTTGCTCACGACAGCATATCCATTCCAGAGAATAAGTGACTTTATGTAGCTCGTGGCATTTTTCATACCCACACATTCCGGGATATTGTTATATGGCTTCTGTAGTAAGCTCTGAGTGATTTAGCTCAATCCTTTTTCGACAACGCATCTCATTAAAGGAAGACAGAACTCAGCCTGAAAGCATCAAACAAAAGCTTAGTTTTATAACATATGGAATGATAAATTTAAAGGGAGCAGGATACATAAATATGTGTGCAAAGATAACAAGGGACCGCATACGAAAATATCGCTGGTATTTGCACATAACCTAGATTAGTAATGATCAAATGGCTGTAATTTTCCCTCTTGGACGGGTTGTTCGAAAGCTGATTACCACCGGCCAATGATTAAAAAAACCGTCATATTTTGCATTTTTTCTCTCTTGTATGAAATTGCGCTCCGTCAAGAACTGTCTATGATGTTTGGGAGTATCAATAATTGAAACTAGAGGTTAAAAAAGGTAACCCAAAATCTTCACAGCTTTTATCAAAGTCTATGATAACCTACGGGAAGCCACAACCGCGCGGAATGCCTATTGTTCTCGAAACATTTAGCTCCAGTTGATATCGTGCGTCATCGATGCGTGAACGCTTAGAGAGAGCATTGATCATTGGTTGCCAACAACGCTCAACGATTTCATTAGCTTGATGTCGGTGACAAACTAAACAATGAACGGAGAGCGCTTTTGTGTTATCTTTTGTGTCATAAAATCGCCACCGAGCATATTTAGCCATATTTAGCCTCCACTATGATTTACCAAGGGACATTTTACAATGCAGTTACCATTTTCCATTTTGCTTTATAGAATAGACAATTTTTACTGTTTCTAGATTTGTTTGTTTGGAGAAAAATTATGTAGAATACATAGAATGACGAACTGATAGTCAAATTAACTCTCCGCTAACTAGCGTGACATGACGAGTTTCAGTTGATATAAGGAAAGAAACAATATTCGGAAACATTATGCTGAGAACTTTTGAATTAATTGCCGTACTTTCTCTGAAAATCTTTTGTCTTATAGACGATATTTATTGGTGCTTTTCCATCCTCTTTTGGCCATGATATTCGATTCGTCATGACTAGTAGGGAAACGTAGTCGTCCACCGGAGGCCTAATATAAGAGCCTAGGAACTGCCGTGATTTCTCGTACCCGAATATTCTGCGTTATAGTTCACCACTAAATTTTCTCCGATTCTTATTGGTTTAAATTGATCACGTGACGCGATAGTGTTCGTCCGCGGAGAGACACTATCAGCCCATAGTGCCCGTCCAAGGAAAATACCCGGATGGATAATAGTCGTCCGCTGAAAAAACAGTTGACGTTGACAGTTGTACGCTATTCTTTAGCCAATGTACGCTGCGAATTATTGACATTTGTGACAGCCTGTACGCATGAATAAATATTTGATTGATCTGCATTAAGTGGGTTTTGACTGTTTTTCAACTGGCGCGCGGAAGAAAATTTAGTGGTGAACAATAAAGACAATAGAGTGTTTATGTCTCGGAACTATCGGTCTGATAGTTTGCCCTTGGAAATTTGATGTTCTTAAAACTAGCATATTAACCCTCGAAGCTTCGCTTCTCGGGCAAATATTTGTTTTAAGAACATCAAATTTCCGCGGGGCAACTATCAGCTGATAGTTCCTCGACAGAAACACTCTATTGTTTAAATAGAAAACCTGACGTTTCCGGCATCTATCAAGCTAAGCGTATAGTTGCCAAGAAAATCCACAACCGAAGGCCTCTCTTTATGGTACAGTGGCGAGAAATCGCTCGAGATTCGCCACGATGTTGACCGTTTCCTTTTCCCGAACCTATCAGCATAGATCCATCAGACACCGATGAACATCAACAACCAAGAACTAGAAGATGCTGACCCAGCCCCGTACGTGAAACGGACTATCAACGCAAACCGAAGGCGATGTCAGATCGTGCAACTGAATTTCCGATTAATTATTACTGTCTGAGTCACCTTCGTTGTCCGCGGTTGCAAGAAAGTATCCGGTCCTGTCGAACGGCTTCGCGTTGTCTTCAGAAAGAAAGCAGGCCGCGTTATCTTCAAGGAAGGAAAGGAAAAAAAAACTGATCTTTAAAGAGCCAGCAAATTAATGAAAGTTGAAGATCAGTTATTCAATCGTAGTGAAAGATCCATTTTGTTCCCTCTTTTCTTTCATCCCTTCCACAACCACCCCCATCCGATCCTTTTCCCCACATTTTTTCGCTCAACCGCAAGTTTTTCGATAGACGAACATCTTAGATCTAATAGACTACCCTTGTCTCTAATCTCTTCGCGGTTTGGTAATAGCGTTGGTTGCTTTTTTTGTGCACCAGAACAACTTCATTGTCACACGGTTGAAGACTGACAAAAAGAAAGCTCTGTGCTTCTATCGATCTCCATTCCCACAGCACTGTTCCGTTTATTTGAAGGAAAAGTTCGGATCACTCTCATCGACATATGGTGCAACTATGTGTAATAGTAAAGGCTGGACCAGGGGTTTTGAAGGCTCTGAAAAGAGCTCCTGGTCCGAAGGGATTCGATCAGTCATTTTTAAAGAAAAAAATTTAGTCGTCCCGCCGTGTGCCGAGAGCTTGCAAGCAGCGTGTGGGAGAATTATTCAAGATTCCCGTGGTCTGTATTTTCTCAATAGAACTTTTTCACATGACGTCACGGCGGCCATGTTGGTGTTCCAAAACAAAGAAATGGCGGCCATGATGGTGCACTAAACTAATCCTCTGGGAGTTAAACTCTATTTTAATGCAAATTCCTGATTCTTGTTTCAGTAATCCAATATGGCTGTTGGCCACGTGAATGAAAACGCTCTTCACACCTATTGCTGTAGTGTATTGTTCTTTCCTAGCAACTATTGTTATACGGCAAAAAAATGGATTCACTCGAGAACAGGGCGAATAGGCCACTTTCAAAAATACCGTAATACTCGTTGTTTGGTTTCCAAAATTTTGCATAAGCATTGTTTCCAGTTTCTCTTGGGACTTACAATGGTCCCAAGAGAAAATAAAAACAATGCTCATTCAAAATTTTAGACGGCAAACAAAGAGTATCATGGTATTTTTAAAAGTGGCCTACTTTTCAAACGCAAAGGGATAATACTTCCTGTGCTCTAATCTAGTCGAGAATTCCGTATTATTGATTGGAGAACACTTGTCTTCAATAATACAGTCTGTCATATGAAGATCGCTGCTCATGCAAGGAGATAATCGAGTACTAATGAGGGTCAACTCCCATACAGGAAACACCAAAAAGCACAGTTTTTGAAGTAAAAAGGATAATACTTGCAACTGCTAATTCACTTAGTTTTTTCATAGAATTGGAGATTTCATCTTCAACTACAAAAAATCTGGAATATCATTTTAAAAATTCATCTCTAGCTATCCCAAACTGTCGAATTTAGACAGCCCACTTTACCAAAATTGCCCCTTTCTTTTCTTGGTTACTCGGTTTTACGTTTCTAACCGCTGAGGTCAAATATTCATCTGGCAAAATAGCGCTTAAAACAGCACGGGACGGCGGAAAAAACATGACACGTGACTCAGTTAACATTTTCTTCAAACTTTTTATCGAATCATTTGCTTTAAATTCTGCATATTGGAACAAATTGTAGCCACCGTATTGTTCATCTGTATTTCTACTATAAATAACAAAAGATCGATGCTCAGATTTCAACGGCCTCCACTAACAGAGAGTGGTCTGTAGAGGGCCCTTAATACAGCATACGAGCATTCTATTATTTTTGCTTCCTGTTTCAGGGATTTCAAGAATGACCTCATCATAGCTGCAGCTATATTTGATTTTGGGCGTACTATTCCATACTGCGGAAACAGGAAGCCGTTTGCTTTAATCATTCAAGCCAACTCTTCCAACTTAGCGGCGATCCTATTCAAATCCAATCTTGACTTAGTAGAGCAAGGCTTCAACGCCAGTTATTTTGCTGTAGACAAGACTCCAAAGATTTGTAAGTGTCTTAAATAATCAAATAAAAATGTCTCTAAAGAATTAACTGAATAGAGTGTAATGTGAAGTACTAAAGAATTGTCAAATACTTGTGGAAAAGAGATAGTTCGTCGCACGTCTGACGCGGCGTTTC
Source organism: Montipora capricornis (assembly GCF_036669925.1). NCBI lineage: Eukaryota > Metazoa > Cnidaria > Anthozoa > Scleractinia > Acroporidae > Montipora > Montipora capricornis. The sequence goes on from NC_090889.1 coordinate 46,144,790, forward strand.
GTCTCTGCAAGAGACTCTTCAGAGACCTTTTAGAATTTAACAGCAAACTCGTTGAGCATCGCGCTCAAAGTCCAGTTCGCAATGCAAGTTCAAGCAGTATTAGCAGTCTGACCTTACGCAGACTCTCAACCTCACTTTCACTAGTTTATTCATACAATAAAAGATCTATCTCAAAACAAAAAAATCAAATAACCAACGATAATAGCACCACAACTCAATGATTGATGTTATTTGAAAAGGTCTGTCGTATTCCGAAGATTCTTTCATTTGATTTCAATGTTCTGACAGCAAAGTCTCTAAAACCAAAACTCCATTTGAGTTTCGTGCATTTAAAGTGTGTTGTTATCAGCTTTTGAAGTTCAATACAAGCGCACAAGTGCATCTGAAAAGATAATATATAGATATTTAGCCAGGCCAAAAAGCGGAGGTCGCGTTTCTAACCCCAGAAAGCAGTATAGTGTTTATATGAAAATAATAATGTTTCTGCATAACGTACAAAATTAATCGACGTTAGTGTGTACAATTTACAGTGATCAAACAGATCAAACACCTCTGAGCTGACAGCAGTAAAGAAACAAGCCTTACAAACAATAACCAACAATTTAAATCAACAACTAAAACTGAAATTACATGCACAATAATCTCTTTCAGAAAATTTTGCGTTTGACTGACATTCTTTACTCCCTCATTCTTCAGTTCAGAACAACAGCAAAAATCTTTACTAATCAAAAAGTCAACCGAAAGGGTAGTTAATTCGTTTACTCGACTGCAATTTCATAGTGCAGTCCATTTCATACAAAAAGCCTATAAATGTGATTGTTGAAATATGACAGAATCTCTATTAACACTGAATTGCTGAATTGTTTCCAGGCCTTCTTCGTTTTTTTATGTGAGGCAGCGAGGCATATATTAAGATGGAGAACATTACCTGAAAGCCCCCCGTTGTTTTGTCTCTCGCTCTATTTCTCTCAGCTTTACGTTGATTTTTATTGAAATTTTCTCTTCATCTCCTTCTCGAGAATTTCTTTGCTTCAATTTCTCAAATTTCGTCCCCTCTTCTCGCGTGCTCTTCCCTGCCTTTATCCCGTTGCTCGTCACTAATATGATTTGCCGCCAGAAAAACGCTGGTTGCCAAATGCAACGCTGCCACGCGATTTCCCGCAAAGGAAAATTGACCGAATACTCCCCTCTCCAGAGGCTGTTCTGCCTCCCCACCTCCACACCACCTCTTTAACAGATGTCGAGGAAGCCTAAATCACCATACCCAGGCGAGCAGATTTTTCGACAACTGTCTTCTTCGACTGTTTGCCTCCCGTGGCAGACGGCATGGCTAACTAGCATTATGGAAGGAAAACCACTATATTTGCCTATGTGAATAAGGTTTATAGGAATAATTTATTTATTGATTTTTTTCTGTAAATTCTAGCTGTCAGTATTGTCGATGGAAGTATCACCGGTCACGAGGTCACTTTAACATTGTCCCCCACTGCTGATGCCAATAAGGTTAAGAACTACATTGTGCTTTACAAGCCTACGTTGAATGGAAAGAGGGAATGGACATTCAAGAGGAGTGAAAATACCCAAATCACACTAAGGTCACTGAAAGGACTGACTAAATACAAAGTAATGGCAGTGGGATATACTTCAGACAGAGACACTTATGGAAGTCAAGAAATTACCTTTGAAACCTTAGAAGGTAAGTTTACTTTGTAAACCTCAGGGGGTGGGGGTAAAAAGATTAACAGTTTAGTGACTGATTGATACTTTCGTTTCAGAACACCTACCTAAGATATAACCTTGTTTTTGTAAAGGGCACCCCATGAAAGCCCCCGCCCCCCCCCCCCCCCCCCCCCCCCCTAGCTACGCCCCTGGTAAAATCTAACTAACAAAAACTAACATGAATGACTTCAATTCACATTATACATTGGCGCAAGCTTGGAATAAAAAGAAATACAGCAGTCCAAGGGCTCAGTCGAATCGCATATTTAATCACCCACTATGCTACTTAAGGACAACTTCAAACATTCGTTTAACTAATTTTATTTGAGCCTAGTTTCAATTTAGTGAAGTTTGTTTAATTTGATGTAACAACTTATTTATTTACTTTTCTTTTAGCAGCAGAACCAGAAACGACCACTGCGTCAATAACTAGTCCAACGCCAGGTTAGCTTGCATGTGTACGGGAGAATAATTATTAAAAGCAGAAACGTGATGTGCATTCGTATCCAGGAGCAGTCCCCAACAGACACTTTGCTGTGTTATAGTCAGTTGCTCAGTGATATTATACTGTTTTGTACACTCACCCTGGCGTCTAATAGAAATAGTGATCGCAACAATAGATGCTAACATTAACAGTTACTTGGATATATCACATCATCGATTTGGATTCCTCAAAAATAACGTAAAGACCAATGTGTTTACTGTGCCCCAGTGCAAAAGCTCGAGTACATGTATTGTACGACATCATTTATACGGTTGAAGATTTCAAGAGTAAACTATCAGACTTGCTTTGCCCTAGCTTTTTTGAGCTTAACTTGGGTAGAAAATAAGGTAAAAGGGGAGGAAGATTCTGAATACATAATCATGGTCTTAAAATCAAATATAGTTACTTGATTTTGTTTTTGTTTTCGTTCACTGTCTGAGGAAAGGGTTAAATGTATATGTATTGGTAAGGAATTCAATTTAATTGATAGATGGTGTTTCCTTAGAACCCATTGCCCTGATGTACCCTTATGGAGATGCCGCCGGAGATTCTATCATTACATTCGACATCAGCGGAAAGAAGTGTTTTAGGATAAATATCCCTGACGGGGGAATGGCATTCTTTGGTAAACGACACAGGAAACTCCATGTAAGTCTACTGGCTCGTTCAACCCCATGGCTTAAATATACTATCAACAGACGCTATCATAGGGCTTAACATACGCAAACAGTGAATTACTGAGGCTGCTAGTCCAGCAATGACATAGTGATGTAAACACAGTACATGTATGTGTTGCCAGCAAAATTCGTTTTCTTTAACCTAGGTTAAATTTGCATTGTGATCCGCATTGTACCTAGGTTGAATACGCACTCAGATGGATTGAAGAAAATTAAGGGTCGGGTATCCCAGAAAAGTACATTTTGGACTATTTTTCTTTGCAAACAATGAAAGCGTCGTTGCCAGAGTGCTCTGTCCCAACTAATTTTGTCGCCGATTGTAGATTATGGATTCAACCTGGGAACGGATTTTACCTGCAACATATGGACTAGCAAATCGTCGGATAAATGCACATTATTTTAATAGGCTTGTTTCATCCTACAGGTCTGTCCCAATGGCGTAGTCCAGTTTGAAAGTGAACGTTTAAACCGATGGCCTTACAGATTTGGTCAAAGATACTGGCTGAGATACGATCCAATTCTGGCACCCTATTGGAGCAACATAGACCTCGTGAATTCGTTTGTCACTGGACCTTCAAAGGTATTTTATCAGGTATATTCCGATTCCATCCCAGGTGCAAACACAACGTTAAGTATGGCAACCGCAGACGTCATGAAGCTTCTTTCGAGACCTCTTCCAACGAATTTCAGCGCATCTTGGGTTCTTGTTGTTACATGGGAAAAACTCCGTCCTCGGGAATATACAGCAGCATCACAAAATTTGGTGAGATATGTATAATATTCTTTTAAATGATTCAACTTATGACAGATGTATGAGACGCTAACGAATAATTAATATTCTCTATCAGTTAATGACGCTGATCTTTTTCATGGTTCTCAAACATTTAACTGCCCCTGTGATCAAAATTTTTTCTTCAGATTTTGAAAGTGTGTCTGCTTATCACTTGACTGGCAAAAATTTGATCTTTGATTTTTATCCAAAGGACGTTTACATTGAGTGTCAGTTTTGGATTTCACGGTCCACCATTACTCACATTCAAAACTGACCGATTGGACCTCAGAGGGTTGGCCCTTGAAAGCCTAAGACTCCCGAGCTGCATATTAATAAGTAATGAGCATTTGACGTCATTTTCTCGTCTCACACACAATTTTTTTCTCTTCGATAAAGCAGGCATATTATCAAGATTAAAATACCATTTCAAAGCTGAAAGAGAGTGCATTTATTTCCAAGAGACGACTTTGAAGTCGAAAGACGATAAACAGCGAGACAACTCATCCGTGTCGTACTCACCGCTTGCGGTTTTGTAATTCATGCAACAAATAAACACAACCAGTGCATCCAGTTCCTCTCATCTAGATGCAGCTTTTTCTTCAAATATTCAAATAGACATTTTAGAGCGAAGAGAGTAAATGTGTTATTAACAAAAGATGATGTATTACGGAATTGTATCCCGGTCGGGATACATTTGAATTTGATCAGGGGCACGTGACCAAAAATTAACCAATCAAAGTGCTCGTTTTGTTGATTGACAGTCTAGGTGTATAACAATAAGATTTGTTATCATCTTCGATTGTTTTACAAATATCCTACACCTCTTAAACGCCTGAAATGAAGGCGGATCTTACTCTAACTAAAGATCTTATTGAGTTCCGTGTTTTACCTTTCATTTCTCAAACGTTTTACCAAATAGACAAGGTGTGCTTCAATTTTTTTGTATTATTTTGTCAATGGATGTTTATCTCTCCATTCCAGCTGAACACGTTTCAGGCGGTCATTATTACCGACGGAGTTTACGCCTTTGTCATGTTTAACTACCCTGAAGGTGGCATACAGTGGTCCGCCCCAAGTAGTGTGTAAGTATCACCTTTTAATTAACATTAGAAATGTAAAACGTTTTGTGTTATCCTTTACTTACCCGCATTCTCATTTCTTTATCGCCTTTCTTGAGTTGTTTTCTTTCAACTCAGGTCCAACCATATACACTACACCAACTACAGAGGTCTTCCTGTTATGGGATGGAATGCTGGAGACGACACTGGGAACTTGTTTAACTATAAAAGGTTGGTAGGTTTGTTTCTAGTTATGAGCTTTTATGAGAAGTTCTCGTAATGTTCACGGTTCTCTAATTACTCGACTTACAGATCAGGGACTGTTGGGGTGGAAAGCATCGACAGTCTTGTGGGAAACACAGGCATCATTGGAAAGTGGTTCTTCAGACTTGAGAATTCAAAAGGAGAACAAGACGCCATTCAGAAGTGCCTTCGCTGGTTTAAAAATCAGCCAGACCCTGCGTCGTACACTGATGCTGTTGAGCCATGTCCTTGCACTCTGAGGCAAGCTTTCTTCGACGAGCGTTTTCAGTGGATCACACCAGAAGCACCGGTCACCTACTGTGTATATACCAGGTTTCCTTCTGCAGCCAACAGAGGTCGACAGTGTTGTTACCACACCAGGTTTGACTCCCGGTTCGGTGCTCTGATCGTTGGCTACCCTGATGGAGGAGTTATTCACCGGTATCACAAGCTGGCTTCGAAATCACTTTATCTAAGACATCAATTCAGTGACGTCTTGGGCTTCAAATATTGCTGTGTACAGTCCAAACTGTGCGAACGATTTTTCAGAAAGCGACCATCGGAAGGATGCCAGAACTACCTTCCCCCAGTGTGGAGTAAGTTGTTGTTGTTGTTCTTTTTTTTCGAGTAAACCGCTGCGCTAAATGCTGTTTACTCAATACGAATCACAAGGGCAAACTGTGACAGTGGAAAGATACAATAGAATGCCCTCTTTGAAAGTCATGAGGCCAAAATTTGAAGAACACTAAATTACTCGAGCAAGGGAACACACTAAAACCATGAACACTTGACATCTTTTTGTGCATTTGTTTGATGACTTCACAATGAGGGCTTTTGAGTCGAACAAAAAAAGACAAGAGTATTTACACCATAAAAATAAAGAAATAAGAAATTGATGAATATATAAGTACAAATGAATCCTCCTGCTTGAGAAGAAGCCTTAAGGCTGGTTTTCACTAGTGACAGAGTCAGAGTCGTAGTCGTAGTAGGGGTCATGAAAGAGCTCACAACCTAGTGAAAATCGAAAATCAGAGTCGTAAACGTAGTCATAAGCCCGACGAAATCGGAGTCGGAAGAATCAGAACGTTTTCATTTCTTCCAATTCCTCTTATGACTCCGTCGTTTATAATCCAATGAAAACAAAATTGTCGGAGTCGGAAGCAGGAGTGGAAGAGCCAACCAATCACAACGCCTGGAATCAAACACTGTGATTGATTTAGTATTCCGCTTCTGGTTCCGAGTCCGACAATCTAGTTTTCATGTGATTGGAAGCGATGGAGTCATAAGGGCAATGAGTGTTCTGCTTCCGACTCCGTCGGTTTGATTCTCAATAGATCGTATCCTTCTACGCTTCTGATTACGACTCCGACTACGACTCAGTCTCTAGTGAAAACCAGCCTTTATTGGACAACTAATAAGAAAAATGAAGAATTTAAATTTCGTGGCTGGTATGACGCGGCGTTTCGTCTCGGCCAAGAGACTCATCAGATACTTTTCGAATTGCAGCAAACTCGTTGAGCATCGCCATCAAATTGCATATAACAATTTTTTATTGGATATAACTCGTGAACTTTGCGGTTGGGAATCCTTCTGTGATAGAAGGCCAGACTGCTAACATCTTGACTTCGCGAACGGGACTTTGAGCGCGATGCTCAACGAGTTTGCTGGAATTCGAAAAGTATCTGATGAGTCTCTTGGCCGAGACGAAACGCCGCGTCATACCAGCCACGAAATTTAAATTCTTCACAAGTACTTGACAATTTTTTATTGCAAATAAGAAAAATGTACACAAAAATGGTGTTCATGGTTAGAGTGTCTTCACTGAAAGTATTTGCCTCCTTTGTACAAAAATTTATATAATTATATACCCTCAGTAGAATAAATACATGGGCAGTGTTTTTTCCAAAATCGACAGCTTTTAGTAGCGTGCGTGTAAACGTCTACTCATTCATTTCACTCAGAGGTAGTAGACGTTCTGCGTGCTGACCTACCCTTGAGGACCCGTCCCTAATATTCAAATGTTTGTAATCTTAAAAATTTTACTGACACTGAAAACAATATCGATATTTCGATTGCCATTTTAAGTGACAAGCGTATGTTTTTTTTCTGTAGGCTGGTTATGGGGTGATCCTCATTTCGTCACCCTAGATGGTGGAAACTACACCTTCAATGGCCTTGGAGAGTATACAATGGTCAACGCGAAAAATGGACAATTTGAGTTACAAGCCCGAACAAAACTTGCCAAAGGAGGAGGAACAGCAACCGTTTTTGCTGCAGCAGTAGCGAAAGAAGTGAACACAAGCGCTGTGCAAGTGGCGCTGAAGGACGGAGGTTAGTGTCGATGCACCACGCAGGGTATAATTAATTGACAGGTTGATCAGGTAATTCATTAGTTAATTAATTATTTTCTAACTGAGCATTATAGCATCATTTTAAATTTACTTTTTTCCTTTCATCTTACACGCGCGTGTTTTTCACTTTTAGGAGGTTTAAAGGTGTTGGTCGATGGAGAAGTATTTCAAGGTTTCGACAGTTTAACCAACGTCAGTTTGAACCTGAATGGCTCTGTAGCAGTATCACGTCCCAAAAACAATTCCTTCCTTGTGACGTTTCCGTCTGGGATATCTGTGACAGTGACGGAAGTAAAAGAGTCACTCTCCATTGTCTTTGCTGCTCCTGTGTCATTTAAAGGTTTCACAAAAGGCCTTTTAGGCACCTGGAATGATGACGCATTGGATGATTTCCTGAGACCCGATGGTACCACACTGAATCATAACGCCACAGGAAGAGAAATCCACTATAATTTTGGACAGAAATGTAAGTTACTTGACTGGGTATAGCTTGGTTTTCCAGAAGGAAAATGTGGTATTCTAAAAGTTAGAACTACAAATTACTTTTTTTTCGGAAATTGGCTTTGAAATTTTAATCTCTCATCAAAATACGGGATGTAATTTCTTTTTTAACGCCCTCTAGTTTTGGAACAACTTTGTTGTTCAGGGGCAATTCACAGTTTTTCAATTATACGGCTAATGTTCTTTTTGTTTTCCTTTTTTGTTACAGTATATACATTATGCAACACTATATTATCACTTACATCTAAGGTTACGAAGGCAGATTCATCGCAGATGCCAAAGTAGCAAAGAATTTTGATTTTTTTCCAACCTTATGGGTGATCAAAATGTATGGCACGAAAAAAGTGCTTGGTTGTAAATTATATTGCGATCATGCTTTAAAATTCGTGAACTCGGTGAACTCTTGTAAATGTACAAACTGCAAACTGCTAATCAGAAAACAAATCTCCCTGTTATTTATTTCAATAAAAGATGTTGACTGTACTTATTAATAAGTGGAATGGTTTCCATTTTCAGGGCAAGTTACGTTTAACACATCCCTATTCGCTTACAACCCTGGAGAAGATGTAAACACCTTCAAGAATGAGTCATTTGAGCCACTTTTCCTGGATAATATCACTTTTGCGAAAGACGCTTTAAGGCAGCAAGCAGAGGCTATTTGCCAAGGAGATGTCAACTGCTTATTCGACATAGCCTCTACAGGAGACACAGCAGTTGGAGAGAGTACTAAACAAATATCTGTGCAGCTGGAGAGCGAATCGGAAGAATTGCGTAAGTTAAAAGCGCATCTAGAAACGAAGATATGAATGGGGCTTAACTGATAGCTGAAGATTGAGGGTCTAAAATAGGACCTTCTAAGCCCGCTTCACGCCACTAATTTTTCTTTAATCCCACCACCCCACCTGCTCCTGACATCTCATCTCGATCCCGTTTTTAAGTGTGCATTTATTTTTGGACTAGACGCGATTTTTAGAAGGAAATGCATCATAGCCTCTTTCTTTATTTACGATATAGAAAGCAGACGCTGGTTTTAGTTTCCCAAAATTACCAACTTTTGGGTAAGTTCTCTTGGATTGGAAAACAGCACATGACTCAGCGAAGAAAAAGGAAGGCAGTGGGTCTGCAGAAAGATCGGTGAAATGTGGGGCATAATGGGAAACATCTATATTTTAGAACATTCAACATTTTTATTCACTACCATCCTTTCAGGAAATATTCCAATCATATACTGAAGTGAATGAAAATTTTTAAAGCATAATGTCGAGGAAACAAAAAGACAGTAACATTCGAACATACTACATGCCTTCAAGATACAATTTCTGTTAAATTGTAAAATAAAATATCAACTGTTCAATCAGAGTTAACACTGCACCGGCATTTTCCCAGGAATGACTAGCGCCTTTCCAGTTTTCATTTCGTCAAGAAGTCAACTCTTTTTTGTCAACATTTGTTGCCTTAATTGAAAAACGACAAAATGAATTTCTAGTGGGTCCGAGTCAAAAAATCACACGTTTATTAAACCTCACCGGGCAGCCAAACCAAGATCTCACTCCTACCAAAAAATTGACGTACCGACTGAGTTGAAAATTAGAAAGATTAAGCATAAAGTTTACGCCAAACGGCAAACGTCGGAAGGAAATTTGGGTTTTGCCAAATATGTAAGAACCGTGCTTGCTATTAGTTCATTTCCGCTCTTTTAGCTCCATATGTCAATAATCATAATAATAATAATAATAATAATAATAATAATAATAATAATAATAATTGTCGCTGCTAATCGCCGTCGCAAAGTACAGCAACGACGCAGCTCAACAAGGTCGAACCAAAAGCATACAATGGCTCCTCTGGCAGCCGCTATACGGTCTATGTGTGACCTTGGAGCACAGCTTACAGCCAGCTGGAATCGGCTGTATGCTGGTTTTTGCCGAGGGGGAAAACCGGAGAACCCGGAGAAAAAACTCTCGAAGCAGAGAAGAGAACCAACACAAACTCAACCCATTTATGGCGTCTGGTCCGGGAGTCGAACCTCGGCCACATTGGTAGGAGGCGAGTGCCCTCACCACTTAGCCATCCCTGCTCCCTGCTCAAGCAACTTCTCAAAGGAACGGGACAAGTTAAAATGAGAGAATTTTCACGCTTTTATGACAAGCAGAAGCCTGCCGTTTCCCGTTTGCCGTTGACCTTAAGCGTCCTGCTTAATCTCTATATTATCACCTTGTTGCGGACTGAATATTTTCTTCAGGCCCTTCTTCTTCACAAGGGAAAGTACGGTCTAGAAACGTTTCTCTAAAGTACGAAAACTTTTCCCCAGGAATTCGAAAATAATTGCCGTTTTGTCCAGTTCCCTGTTAAAATGTGACAAGAGCACTTTGAAGTTGCCTCTTTCGTGACTTGGAGAGCGCCATCTTGGATATGACGTGTTATGACGTAGCAATAGTCAACAAACGTGTTCGACCTTACCAAGTACTTCGATCCCCGATCACTTTCTCAATGTTGTGTGACCTTCTGCTTCGACAAATTCAAACGTAAGATGAACTATGGTAAACGGTCTTGTGGTTCAATAGGTAGTAGGCCATGTAGGCCATAAGTGCGACAGAAACTCAAGCCACTTAATAGTTATAGATTTTCTAGTCAATCAAACTAGGCGGCAAAAACCAGCTAGAGCACATATAAAGAAGACAAAAACCTTGAACATGCGACAAAGAAATATTCACAAGCGTACCTTTTTCTCTTTCTTCCTTCAGCGACAGCCGTCTTCGATGCTTCAGCAAACGCATTTGTTTGCTTCACACCGAGAAGCGTGTGGGTGTACGCTTTCGATGGGGATGAAACTAGACGCATGTTTAGACTTGAGAACACAAATAGAATTTTTAAAAATCCGAAGCTTACACCGGAAAATTAAAATTTAAAGAAAAGTTGGCCGGCGAAAATAAAACGTGGATGGATTCCTCAAACGTGAAAACCTGACTGCTATATAATTTGTCTGTTAGGGTCTGTCATTTACATTTACAAGTACATTTAGAAATCCTTGACTATTGCTACGTCATAGCCTCGTTTGAATACACAAAAACAAAAATGGCGGATTTCAATTTAAATTTGACTATTTTAAAGCGTTATTGTTGGCCATTTAAACACTTGTAGTCCAAATGATTGGTCAAGTATGACAATACAGGTAAAGAACTTTCGATTCAGAGAAACTTTTTCTAGACCGTAGTTTCCCTTTAAACTCTCTTCGCTCTTCTGGCCTTACGCCATGTTCATCAGGACCAGGGTGCGGGAGAGTCCACCGTTGGCATTTGAGTCAGCGGTTGTGACTTTGTCTGCCGTGACAGCATTTGAAGTGAGAATAATCTTCTCACTCACGGGGAGCCAGCCCGTGCCATTATTGTTTTTTTGCCTTACACTTCCCTGGCGCCATACGTTTTAGCCCAATATCGCATCATTGCAATTTCTTCGTGAGAACCCTTGCCTACAGGGGGTTGTTCCATTGGAGGAATGTCGAATAGGCCAAGCGTCCATTAAGGTAGCGAATACCATGATCCTCGACTCGTATAGTAATGTGCCGACCAATATGTTGTTCGTTTTAATCCTTCTTTGACTGTTTTTCCAAAGTCTCGCGGGTATTGAAACATTGTATTGACCTAGCTCTTGTGATGAACAGAACAATGAAGATTTTCCACATAAAGGGTCATAAAGCTCAGCAAATTTGTGCTGTCATAGGAAAATTGACTGAAATTCTGTTGAAGGATTCCAGTACCCATTTTAGCAGCTTTACTGAGCGCACAGTCTTGGCGGTAACACTTCCTTTGAGGACCATTCAAAGTAAACAATTAGTGATTCACTGGCTTCTTTTGACAAAGTCGGACTGTTAAGTTGGTCGGTGTTTATTGTTGAGAACCCAACCGAAGAAAAAAACCACCCGTGTAAATGGAAGTCCATCCATTCCCCGCTCGTAATAATCAAGAATTCCCGCATCCCGCCATAAAATAATGAACTTCCCGCTTCCTGTCCACCTCTATTTATCCCAGATCACACCTGCAAATAGGCTTTCATCCCGCATGTCGCCAGAGAAAACGGCGTATTCCGCATCCCGCCAACCCTATGCTAGGCCCTCAATATTGGTGTCACTTTTACCCGCGACAGCTGAGGAACCTCGACATTCCTAGGTTATGCCTGAGAAGTGAATTTACAAGTTTTATTGATAGCTGAGGAATAGGTTGAAACATCGATTTTTTTTTTAATTTGTAATTTTAATAACACATAAGGAAGGTACAGTAATCACACCTATACATACATTGACTGGTAACAGGGAAATAGCTAAAATCTTAACTGATATAAGTGAGACTGCGGTAAACCCAACCAGACCCTCTGAAACATATACACGTAAGCCATTTGTTTCCAAGTTATTGGAAATCTCCCAAAATAACTGACATCATAACTTTCATCTTAACAAGGCTTATGTAAAAAATACCACTGTATTCTTAAACATTTGATCTTTTAGATAATTTCACACCCAAGATTATGTCTGGGCCTTCCGAGCTTAATTTGACAGTGAACACAACGGTCAGCGTAACTGTCACTGCAGAAGATCCCAACGGTGATCCCATGACCTTCAACGTCTCCGGAAGTCTTCCGAAAGGGGCCAAATTATCAACCAATGTTTCGTCCGTGACGCTAACTTGGAATGTAACCACCGAAGAGGTAACTAATCAAAACTGAAGTGGTAGTTAAAATACAACAAGCGTTAATCATCGTAATGTTAAAGATGACGATGATGATTATATTTCTTTTCATGACAGTAGTGATGACGATAATAATCATATATTTTACATCGTACGCGTTTATTTCGTTAGTTAATTCGTGGGTCCTATTTTTGGTGCAACAACGGTTTACTCTCTTCAACTCCCCTTCGTCGGCATATTACATTTCATTTATCTAACTCATTTATTAAGAGTAATTCGTTACCAATACCAAAAACGTCGATAGAAATTCCATGTTCAATAACTCTTATTACCGCTGTCAAAAAGTTTATTTATTGAATTGTCATTGGCGGGGGAGTAACCGTGCACATGTAGCTGTATAGCCAAGATTTAAGTTATAGGTTAAGAATAACTTTTAGTGCTGGGTTAAATTTGACAATCTTTTTAACTGCATGGCAAATTTTCTTTTCATATTTTTTTTGCAGATTGATATAGAGTTTGTGGTCGCTGATGATTCCAAGCAAGCTACGGTACTGCGGCCATTACTAAACGTGTGCGCATGTCACAATCTAGGACGTGTGTACCTGTAGATGAAAATGACGCAGATAACAGTGGTCAAAGATTCAATATACTTTCGTGTGTGTGTCAAAATGGTTATACCGGCACATTTTGTGAGGCGGACCTAGATGCATGTGAGGAAAATTTCCAACCTTGCTATCCGGGGTCCAGTGCACTGATTTAAAGCCACCTGCAAACGAGTCAGGCTTCGATTGTGGTCCTTGCCCAGATGGGTTAACAGGAGATGGAGTCGAATGTACAGGTAATGGATAGCAATCTCCCCCACCCCTCCACCTTCCCTCAGTCCTCCTCGCCCGATGGAGATGTTTTTTGCAATTTTGAAATGGAGTTTGATTTAGGGGTACGAATGGTCCTTCGTACGAAATCGTTTTCTTAGCGGTTATGCGTGTCGCGCTTGAAATTAAAACTCTAAAGTCGCGGTCTCACCATGAAAAGCGCTAGTCGCGACTTCTTGGAAAGTCTTGCGTGTACCTTTCTCGACTCCTTAACTTGCAACGCTAAAACTTTCCTTATTTGTTTCTTTATCCACCGCGAAAAATTTGATTTTTTTTTTTTTGCCCGTAGCATCCACCTTTTGCCACACTCGTGAAGCTAAATTTCGATTTTTTTTTCTGAGTTTATTTTTCCACTTTAATTTAATAGTATGTGACGTCATATTGCGTCACAAAAGAAAAAATCACCTCATCTTTAAGAGAAAGTTGAGAGATATCTACTGAAAGTAAAACAAAATAATTCTCATATGTCTTATGAGAACGAGAATTGAAGGACCCCTTGAAGGTGTGGTTGGGGCTCCCACATCTGTTCCTCCTTGCACAATTCATACCCTAAAGCGAATCATTTATTATTCTACATATGTTGAATCTCATGTTGCATTTAAAACGTTCAGATATTGACGAATGTGCGACGAATAACGCAGGCTGTGGACAAAATTGCTTGAACAATCACGGATCATTTGAGTGTGACTGCGATGCGGATATGTTGTAAATCCTCTGGACAAGAAGAGTTGTGCTGGTTAGCATATATAGCGCTGTTTAGAAAGATCAATTCGTTGTTATACTATTCTCTGCCCTACTTTGTTCTGTTCTGTTGTGTTCTGCTCTACTCTCCTCAGCTCCTCCCGCAGCTCTCCTGTGCTCTACTCTTCTCTGCTCTCTGCTTTTCTCTGTCTTCCTCTTCTCTTCCCTTCTCTTCTCTGCCATCCTCTGCTTCTTCTTGCTCTACTTTCCTCTTCTTGCCTCACTTCTCCTCGCCTCTCCCCTCCTTTCCCCTCCTATCCTCTGCTCTCCTCTACACTCCTCTACTGGCTCATGTCCTCTCCTCTCTCCGCTCTTTGGCAAATGGCTTGTCACCATAAGATTAATTTGACTACATACTGTAATATACATACTTTATTTATTAAGCCAAGGTAGCCCAGTCAGGGTCAAAACTGACTCTGTTATCAAAAGGAACCCTGGAAAACTACGCTATTACAAACTAGTTGCAAAATTAACAACTGCAAGTCAGGTCAATAAATTTAAAGACGTTTCCATTGATAATTTTATCGTGGTCGAACCACGTTGACCATAATAAGAAAGAAAATATGGTCCAGTCTTCTAGGTCAAAGAACAGGCTAGACCCGTTTAAAGCAATAATGCAAGGAAAATTTATATCTTTGTTTTTTTCTGCTTTTGACTATTGTGCGGTCTGAGCAAGAACCTATCCGATAGAATTGATAGACGTCATAAAAGTGCGGCTCTGATCATTACCTAAACTGACCGGCGAAGGAATTAGTGACGTTACACGTTACATCAAACAGAGTACCTCGTTACCGAGTTTTAAGACCTATACGCAAAAACATACCTTTTCAAAAAATGTTATAACTTAGATTAGCATGTAATATAGTCTTTTACCTAAAAATGTAGTTTTAATATCTTAAAATAGTTTTAATATAGTTTTTACCTGAAAATTGTAAAATTCAGCCTACTGCTACATGTTAATTTTCTTATTTTGGATTGTAATTATTGTAAACGCGCTATTGGGCTGAAGGGAAATAGCGTTATATAAAAGCATTATTGTTATTACTATAACAGTGGGAGACGCTTCAGATCATACTGCGTCCTTATAAATGTTAACAGTCAAGCTACATATTAATTATACCGTAATGCTAACCTATGGAATCCCTGTCCATTAAAGATTGAAATATATATATATATATATATAATTTCTTTTTTTGAGTAGAACGTATTTCGTAGAGCGCTCAACTCAATTGATTGAGGAGCAATAAACTATGACTTTACACAAGTTTAGGTTTCACGATGGTTACTCGAGAAACCTAAACTTGTGCAAAGTCATATATATATATATCTTTGAAAATTATCAAAATCTTTGCGCTCATTGGGTCTACGAAAATGTCTAACTCTCATTAGATGGTGACGTTGTGAGTGCGTCGTATACGTTTAGATTAAAAGATATCCGGCGGAATATATGAAGCGATATATTAATTTTCTTCTTCTTCTTCTCCTTCCCGTTTTTCTTTCTCCT
>NC_090889.1:46160493-46167993 GCF_036669925.1 Montipora capricornis
ATCGTCTTCAACGAAAACCATACAAAAACTGCTTTTCGCGACGCGTGGAGAATATCATGATAAATTTGAGTCACTTTAAATGCCGCATCTGCGGATTCAGTAAATTTTGCTAGTAAGTGAAAACTGCCCTGATTTAGATTATGCCCATTCAAACGCGGAGATACTTATACTTATACTTTACACTTAGTTAATCGAGGAAGGCAAAAAGAATTCCAATTAGCACGAGTGAGCATCACCCTTGATCCTGGGACGAAAATTATCTTAATTTGTTGCTATCTATCAAGGACAACTAAACATAGCTGCCGTAAAGTCATGTGAAAACGCACTATACACAGCTCCAGTGTTTCCTACTAAATAAATACGGTTTAAACTAAAATAAAGCGCCCATAAGAGTGGGGATATCAGCGTCTCCTTATGATTTTACGACAAACCAGGGCTCAGGTTGACGAATAAGTCGATTTATTTACACGACTTGCTCAAACTTAGTATCAGTAGGATTTTACTCTATCCAAGGCTTTCAACCAATATCGCACCGAAAATAAGGCAAATGTTATTGGCTAATTTTCCTAATTAAAACACGCAGCTCTGCAACTTGATTTATAGTTTGTTGAACGTGACCGTAAAAGCGGAATAATTGAACGCGGGATGACGTAACATGCAGAGACAGTGCACAGAGTACGGTTCTAGCACATAACACATGGACAAAGATCATTCTACAGGGACTTTAGGTCTCTGCATCGTGATTTTTTGGGCTGTATCAAGGGTAAGTATAGCAAATATTTCCTTGGTCTCTCTAGTTGTTTTGAGCTATAGGCAATGTTTATATTGAAAAGGAAAGAACTCTTGAAGACTGGCACAAACGGAAACAACGGAACCTGCATTAAAAGTTGTATCTTTTGTACTTGTAAATGCCGCTTTTTTTAGATGGGTCTATTATTGTGGAAGGAAACATGGATAAATGATGTCTTTAGCATGATGTTAGGTGTATCGGGTCTTCATCTCTCCTCTCGGAATCTGAGAGATGATTGTTGCTGGGAAAAGAAATGTTCAGGGCCTATGCGCATAGCAGGTTCAACATCATCAGCTTCGACTAGCTGGCAACCGGTAGCATGGATATGAGTAGGGAAAAACTGAACGGGTGTTATTCCGCCCTGTTTTTTTTTTTTCTGGAAAATGGAGGCTTCACACCAAATTGCCTTCAAAGAGCTTCACGCTACTAAATCGTAGTCAGTTTGCTCTACGACGCTAAATTTTCGTTTTCGTAAAAGAAATTTAAGCTGAACTAATGAATGCTGCTAGGGGAAAATTTTGATTAGGTTCATATAGGGGAAAAGTTAAGAATTTCAGCTAACTTCAAATAAGCAAACATTAAATACAGCAAGGTTTTATGTTGGAAGGTCCACTACCTTTCGACTTTCTTTTCTGAGTTTAGTAACTTTGAATTAGCTCCGCTCGATACTTAATTCCGCCTGCGGAGAACAGCAATCCATCGGCAAAATGTGGATGTCGAGGGCCTGAGACAACTGGAATTCAGATAAGAACTTGACTCAGATAGAACTGGAAGGATTTCAATGCAGCTTCTTCTTCTCCTTCTCCGCCTCTATATCCTCGGCGCAAGTCCACTGTATTCCGATTGTACATTCGAGAGTTAATCGAATTTCAGTTGCCATATTTGTATTTTCTCATTTTTGTTCCATGACTTCTACATGGGCTCAGGGCCTCTAAGCTCGCTAACCCTGCTTTTTAATCATTCAAGTCTCAGCGAGATTTGCAGATGCAAGTTTAGCGATGCCTTAATGAAACAAAAAAAACGAAAAAGAAAAACCGTGCGAATTCCATTGTTTCTAAATTCATAATCTGTTATTTTCCATAGAAACCTGGATTTTCCTGTTTCTTAGTGTGTCTTTGTTTATTGAAATAAAACGATTTTGCCGTCTCGACCGTTTGAGCTTTGTTTGAGTAAATTAATCAATCTGATCACGACGGAGGACAAAACGGAAGAAAATTATAATTCGAGAGAAGCAGCCTGTGCAAACACTGCTTATAAATGATGGCTAAGCTTTTTTCTTATGGTTTTTACCTCCTAATTTGCTGGTTTTACGAAGGTAAGCGAAACAAACTTATCTTGATATTAGTTGCAAACTGCTGCAGAATTTCAAGACTATTTCAAAGCAAACAGACAGTAGAGCCTCTAAAAACCACGTTGTTAACTGTAAATCAAGTCACTTTTAAATGTGAGTAATCTTTATGTTTTTTCCGGCTTATTGTGTTCTAAAACCATTCTAATTTCGACTAAGGAGATATTTACATGAGACAGGGACGAAATCAGACCTGTATGAAATTCTTACCGGTATATAATTTTTGCAGTCGTTTACATGAAACCGTGACGAGATGCTTGGTGCCAGTTTCGAAACAAAATTGATATCTCTTGTGCAATAAATGTTAAGCTGACCCAAAAGTACACAGGATTGAAATTGTGGACCCAGTCTGAGACTTGTTGTGATTTTCATGAGACCGGTACGAACTCAGACTGGAGTTTCTCGTCTCGGTCTAGCCAACGAGACGAAGCCAGACCCGGTCTGAGTCACTGTCAGGCCGGTCTCATTTTACAAGTCGAATCATAATGTGAAATCGATTACGGTCCTCATGGGAAACGTCCAGACATAATTTCATTTCAAATTTAAGAGTTTTTGAAATACGAGAAGTGTAATATAACTTATTATTTAGAATACCGACAAATGCGAGACTATGCTGCTAGAAGCTGTGTTTAATACATTGGTTTGAGCTTAAATATAATCCTGACATTTGCGGAGCGGGGACCTTTTGGTGTGACCACAAACGTGTTTCGAAAATTCATTGGAAACGTCTGCAAATCCACGACATAAGTCCTTGGCACACCTTGATCAGATACGGTAGCACGAAAATGCATTTGCAAGCTATTTCGTGAACAATACCTAATGACATCACTAGAATAGGAAGCCCCCTTCCTTTCCTTTTTTTTCCTGACGAGATAATTTTTAAGCCGATAGGGTAAACTTCATGTAACTGAAGTGAAAGAGGAAACGCATATTTAATGAGTTGCTTGGATGACTCGGATGATCATCTGAGATGGCTTGCACCCACTGATCTAAATTTAGATTACATGGGTATTACCCATTTAGATTGTGTAACACGGGTGACTAAGAACAACTAACTTGCCTACGTTTTAGACTTAAAAGATAAGTCAATTGCAAATGGTTTTTCTCAAGTTATTTTACCCCAGACAGGATGCGAATTGAACTTCAGGAGGCCCTCATTAGCGAATGATGGTTATTTGCTGGGGCCGAGGAAAAATTCGAACAGCATAGCTTACCGCACATTCCGAACACTTGAGCTAACCGCTACCATTAAGGACGCACTTGACCCAAAAATGGAATACCCACTTACAAGTCAGTTTGTTCACTTTGCGGCTTGATATTGAATTGTAAACTAAAATACGAATTCGTTTTTCTCGAACACGTAAATCAATAATTGTAAGCGTTTCATGCCATTATATTGGCTAATTAATAAGTTGTAGACAAGTTTAAAACTTGTTCAGTCAAAACCCCTTGAAAAGGGATGACGAAGCCAATATGGCGTGGTGTGGCGTAAAACTTATCATACTATAGCTAATTGACAGCTGAAAGTACTCTTTTGTATATGGTCGGACACCGAATCAGCTTTTGATAGTATTCAAATCGGTTTCTTCACTAATGCAAATTGTTGACCAATTGACGTAAAGGAAATAACTCGGATGTGTTAACAGTTCTTATTGAGTAACAGTCATTTTTCATCCAATACAAGGCCTTTAATTCTTGCCTTGCCATCTGTTAGTTGGGTCTATTAAGGCAAGGGAGGCAAGGGTTCCGTTTTTACACTAAATAGTGGAGGGGATAGAATTTTTATCATTGAAGAAAAAATGAAATATAAAAAGAAGGGAAAACAACTTTTGATATGTATAAGTTAGAAAACGATGCCCAGGAACTGTCGATCGACTAAATTATCTATTTCGTGTTCCGGTCCGAATGACTATCTCTTTTTTTAGTTAGTATATGTTATCGTATGAGCCTGAGGGCAATTAAGGATTAATGCACGCGTATTTTCAAAAATTTAATAAAGGTATATAAATATTTGGAGAACTTTGAAAATACAAGTGAAATTAATCCTTAAATGCACTAGGGTACAGTGCGGTTACATTTTATGACATAAAGGGCAAAATTATTTAGAGAAGTCCGTTCTCTAATGCCGCGACAAATGACAATCAACTTAACACGCTTTCATTCGGTCAAAGTTAAATTCAACAACTCGTACAATGTCAACAGAAATAGGGCTTAAAATTGTATTTTGTAAGTGCAAAAAAATTAACCAGTTTCATCAGAGTCGGTATCTGGAAGAAGATTATTTTGTAACTTCGCTTGCTGTGGATAAGCGACTGTTAACCAATCAGGATCAAGCATTAATGCCCTCTTGATTACCAAAAGTGTCCTCGTGAAAAAGAAAAAAAATGCCCTCTGTCTCAGCCAATCAGCATTCAGTAATTTTGCCCAGTATGTGATAATAGAAAAAATCAGTCTAGTGCAACGTAATTTTACAAGCGGAACTGCAAGGACGACCTTTGATCACTTGAAAGCAAATTTTCCAGTTATGCTGAGTATAATTACACTGACTGTCACGTAGCTGACTCCCTTAAGGTTAAAGAGCCCTTTTTCTTTCGAAATCTGACTCTGAGCCTTGCGAAAGCGTATATGACTGAGTGCCTTTAAGTAATAACTACCAGAGCTATTTTGAAATCAAAGTTGCTTGGCATCAGGTCTCCAACTAAACCAAGAACGTCTTAACCACAGCACTGATGACTTAAATAACCGATCTGTCGGTGCAGTTTTAGATTGAGCGAGAATTTGTACTATCGTAGGCCCGCGGGAGCAGGCTCAGCTCGTCCCGGCGTTTTGAAGGTTTGTTGTGAGAGCCTGCCGGGAAGATCTATCCACAAAGGGGCAGATGCATGCACACACTTACAACACACACTTAGCAGCTTCCGCGAATGTTGCCCGAGGTACTGTTAACGGTAACCTTGAACAATGTTCAAAATTTCATGCTCCAGCAGCGTATCTGGCTTGACCAGTGTATATGCATCCTGGAACTGAGTGCGTACTACGCCAAGTGTAGCTGTCCCTATATTTAACACTATTCATCTCAGTGTCGGTGGTTATCCACCGACAACATTTCGGGCGCAAATTCCTCGCGAATCCGGAGTTCTAGTAGCCAATCAGAGCGCGCGTTCAACGCTCTCTACTGTTTTAGTATATGCTAAATATATTTCTCAAATACATTAATAATTCATCAAGTGATAAACCAATTGCGTGACCGCATTTAGGTCACATGGATGCACTTTGATACAGCGGTAAAAAACAGCGTGTTTGGATATCCAAACACGTGTATTTGGAAATCAATTACAAAAAGCAATACACAACTTTAACAAAGCTTTATTACTTCTATTGTTTGCTGTTTACAAGCAAAGCATCTTCTTCTTGCATACTTTTGGGCGGTCGAAAGCGGCAAAATTCATCCTCGCCTAACCCGTCCATGTTTCGGAACTAGCTGGACGCCTCTGAATGCAAATTGTGGCTACTTGAAATAAACAAGCTTCAGTTGTGAAAAACGCGGACATTATCATTACAAACTGTGCGCTGATTGAACAAAAGAAAGCAAAAATCACATGCTTATGTGATTTTTGCTTTCTTTTCTTCTTTCGTTTTCTTTTGTTTGCAATTAGGCGTCGATTGAGAAGCCATTTCAAAAACTCGTGCTTCGTGTTTCATCGGGGTTTCCAAACACTCGAAAACAATAAAAGCAATCGGTTTACGGCCTCGTGCTTTCATCAGTTTTCTCGTGTTTGGAAACTCCGATGAAACACGAAGCACGAGTTTTTGAAATATTACATAACAACTGACCGAAACTACTCCCCGCTAACACCACGAGAAAACATAACTTTTATCCCGGATGCAAGTTCTGTTTGTACTCGCCCTTAAGCATGCAAGAAGCTGTGACTTGAGCAATTATTCTAGAATGCTTTCGTTTTTGAAATCATTATTCAATTTTATGACGCCAACGAAAATCGAGCATTATCAATTAACCAGATGCGTAACGAAAGCAAAAATTCCTGTTACTATGCGCTGCGATGGCAAATCTTAGATCTTTGGTTGTTTTCCTGTTAATTTGTTGGTTTTATCAAGGTAGGACGAGAAAAATGTCTTAATACTATTTGTAAGCTGTTGTAGAGTTGAAAATTGTCTCAAGTCAAGTTGCATGGAAGAAACAAGCAAACAACCCTCCTTTAATAAAGGCATGCAGGTTTACTTTTTTGTGGAAACCGAATAGAATATCGTGAAAAGATCGACATAAAAACCTCTAAGGTTCATGTCGAGATTTCTGTGTATACATTTCTCCGTAACTCGAATGATCTTGGCCTGTCAAATCCATGGCTGTTGCTGAATTGTTTGATTAAAGAGGAAAGCATTCAACTACAACCTCGAGGATTGTTCAACCAAAAACGTTCCGCTTTGTCGATGTTTTCTTTCATTTATCAGTTAAAAGTTTATAGTTCCTCCACTCATATAACTTCGATTGGCTTTAATATACAGGTCGGGTTCATTTTTCGCCGCACTGCACTCTCTATTCGAGAAGGGTGAATAGGAGTCAGCTAGAATGGCGGACGTGTCTTTTTCGTCTCCCACTTGAAAGCTATTTTCTGTTACTTTTTTTGTGAAACGCGTGTGTATTTCTTTAAGTTATAGTCTAGTTTTTGGTACTCTTTTTAAAATATGCCTGACAAGCATAAATGTAGGTCTAAATCGAGTTCTGGTAAAGCGACTGAAGCCTGCGAAGACGTTGAGCTGGTCTCTGGAAACCTAATTCGTGAACTTTTTCAATCCCAAGAACGCATGTTGAAATCGTTCGCTGAAAGTGCAGCTAACTTAAATAAAAGGATTGATGTACTAGTATCTGACCTGCGAGCTAGTCTTGAATTTAGTCAGAAGGATATTGCTGAACACAAAACTATGATTGAGATGATTGATGTGAAGCTGCAATCTATTGCCGTTGAGATCAACACGATTCATATCGTTGGAACAAAGCAATTTGAGAAAGTAATCTACTTTGAAAACCAAAGTCGAAGAAAGAATATCCGTATTGAAGGCGTTGCTGAGGAATTAGTGGAATTCGGTTAAACTTGGGAGAATACTGAAATCAAAGTGAGGGAAGTGCTTGCTCAGAAACTGCAGATGGAGACATTGCCATTAATCGAACGTGCACATCGAACAAGGAAAGGAAAAAAAACCTATGGTACTCAACAAACAGAGAACAAATTTTATGATCGGAAGACGAGAGAAATGAAAAGGTTTTCGAATTGTTTTGGTGTTTCCGGTTACTGCTTAATTAAAATTTTTCTTCGCTTTCTTCTGTAGAAAAATTCATTGCCTCACT
>NC_090889.1:46172993-46185493 GCF_036669925.1 Montipora capricornis
TTTGCTACGGAGACGCTGATTGGGCAAGGGTACATCCCGAGACGGTTGTTGTCAGTAAACTTATCGAGCTCCGGAATAATTGTGTGGCATACATATCCAACGTTTACCAGGAAAGATGCAATCTTGTCGTTACACAATGTCGAAACTGCAGATGGATCTTGGCCATCCTTATTTTTTACATGGTTGTTACGAGGTTTCAGCGTTCGCATCTGAGCCATGGTGGTGACAGTGACTGAGGACTGAGGACTGAGAAAATGAGCCAACTGTAAACAGTTTAGGTTGATCAAACTTGCGTTACACTGCTCTTGCATCTAATTATTGGACTCCCAAGCAGTGCTAGCTTCATCGCTTAACATTAATCATTATGTTTTTCTTTGTTTTTCAGGGGCAGTGATCTCAGTGCTTGCGGACCCAAATTATGGTACCTTAAAGTTAGGCTTAGAAGAATATATATTTGGATTTTTGTTCAAATATTTTCGAGATTTTGTGGTTTAAATGTTATCTACTATGAACGCTAAGCAATTCTCAGAATTAAGCAGCAAGCAGCCTTCCCTTAAAATGAGTCAGAAGCGTCGATAATGGAAGCGTTTTTGGTGTTTTTTTTTTTACAGTACAAACTCAGTTAACTTGACACCCGATTGGCAAATTAGGTCGGAAACTGTCCGTCGAACGTGAAAAGGCACAGTATTTGACTGAACGGCTTGCAAGTCCAAAATATATCTTTTTTAGCACTAAATAACTAGATGTGATTCATGGTTCGAGTTTGATAGATTCCGTCGGAGCAATTTCGATTCAATTTCGATTAATTAGTTACGGTGGGATTTTTAAAGTGCATATGACACAAAATTTTTTATTAGCTTGTTCGAAAGAGCTTTAAAGAAGATGAAGAATGGCGTTTACTTTATTGTAATGGCACTCTTGGTTGCCGCATTATTCAAGATTTTGATTTATGCAAATTAGGGGACTTGTGACGTCACATAGTGGACACAGAATGATGTAAGATCACAAAATATGGAATATCTTTGCAAATACTACGTCTGCAGGGTTGAGATTTTGCAGGGTTGATGTGCTGCTAAAACTACACATTGTGATATTGATTATGATGTCACCTTACCAGACCTCTACTTTCCCGAAATGAAAAATGCCTTCTTTGTTGCTCCAGAGTCTAACAGACTTCCTTGTGCTTATGCTGTGTAATGTCCATATTCGCTCACACCCACTGAATGAACATTAAGAGCAAATAACCCATATTGGGGAGAGAAACACTGATTTTACCCTTTGGATGGAGAGGGCCTAGAGCCCATTGCGTTGCTAAGGAAACGTCACAGTGGGCCATATCATGGAACTTTGTATTAAGTATAAGAACTGTAAAAAGTTTCAGTTCTATAGAGAAAACGTCTTCAGAGATATTCCATTTTTTGTGATTTTACATCATTTTGTGTCCACTATGTGACGGCACAAGTCGTCTAATTTGCATAAATCAAAATCTTGAATAACTCGGCAACCAAGGGAGCTATCACAGTAAAATAAACTCCGTTCTTCATCATTTTGAAAGATCTTTTAAACAAGCTAATGAAAAATGTTGTGTCATACACTTTAAAGGATTTCTGGTTTGCCTTCGATTAATTAGCCACGGACAGTTCGCTTCTCACGCTGCTGCAACGTAACTGTTCTATTCCATTGATTTTGTGATTGCCGGATTGATTGACTGATTGGTTGCTTTCCATAAGCCACGCAATAACTATGTTGGTCTGTTGGACAGAGTTGTCTAAACAATAGAAGCGCATTACAGCCAGTTTTTGTCTACTTTTTTTCTACAAATGAACTTGCACTTATCATCAATCAAAAATTACACATAAATAGCATTTGATATATTAATATATTACCTTATTATAATTCAATTTTATATCATTGCGCGCTCAATTTAAGAGAAGTTGACACAAATGAGTTCCCCTTTTTTCAAGTTTTGTGATCGTTTTGTTAAAGTGACAAATATAGTCAAATGCAATCTTAGGAGAACGCAGAGCGGACGAACAGACGAAGACCACAGTGAAAAACAACACCAAAAAAACAAACAAACGAACAAAACAAAATGGACGGTTGAAACTATACAATCAACAATCAACTGACAATTGTTAACAATCCTACGATGCGTACTGTGGCTGAGACTATACATAAAAACCGGATTTTAAACAACCAATAAGCATAGGCATGATTATTATTATACCTGACATCATTATTATTAAACTTTTTTATAGGCGACGCCCGTTTAGTCGAGGGAGGTGCTCCCAGTCAAGGAAGGGTGGAGATCTACATTAATGGCTCTTGGTCGACCGTCTGCTACTCATGGTTCGGTTATCAAGAAGGTCGAGTATTGTGTAATCAGCTTGGCCTTCCCAGGCTTTCCCAATTGTATAATGGAGCTCATTTTGGCGAGGGCAATGGGTCCATTTTAACCGAGAAATATGACTGTCAAGGATACGAGACGTCACTCCTCGACTGCTTTAAGACTGGTTACCATCCTTACTGCGGCGGTCACTATCAAGATGTAGGGATTGTTTGCGGGCCGTTTGTGGCGGCAGGTATGTAAAGTTACGGGATAATAGCGGAACTCACGCCCGCGAAGCGCGCCAGCGGAACACCATGGTAAGATTTTTGGGTAATCTATCAATACAAGAAATTTTGGTTATGACGTTACGTACGTCCGCCCGTACAGACTGTCGGGGTGGAGGTGGGGAGAAAGGATAGCCTCTGGGCACGCACGGGAGTATTCGGGCAATTTTCCTTGGCG
Organism: Montipora capricornis; assembly: GCF_036669925.1. Classification (NCBI taxonomy): domain Eukaryota; kingdom Metazoa; phylum Cnidaria; class Anthozoa; order Scleractinia; family Acroporidae; genus Montipora; species Montipora capricornis. The sequence continues at coordinate 46,175,785 of NC_090889.1, forward strand.
GGAAATCGTGTGGCAGCGTTGCATTGGCAACCGGCGTTTTTCTGGCGGGAATCATGTTAGTGACGAGCAAAGGGATAAAGAGCAGAGAAGAGAACGAGAGAAGAGGCTTCGAAATTTGAGAAATTTAAGCGAAGAAATTTCAATGAAAATCAATGGAAAGCTGAGAGAAATAGAGCGAGAGACAAAACACTTATTTACAACCGTTAGCTTTCAGGAAATGTTTTCCTTCTTAATATATGCCTCGCTGCCTCACATATTTTGTAAAACTAGCTAAAAAAAAAAAAAAAAAAGGCCTGAAAACGTTTGCAATTCCGTGTTGACAGAGATCCTGACATATTTTAACAATCACATTTATTAGCTTTTGTGCGAAATGGATGTCCCGAGTTGTGAGCTGCTCTGTTTGATTGAGAAATTGCAGTCGAGTAAGCGAATATACTGCGCTTTAGGTCGACTTCTTAATGAGTAAAGATTTTTACTATTGTTCTGAACCGTGATGAGAAAGAGAGTAAAGATTGTCAGTCAAACGAAAATGTTGTGAAAGAGATTACTGTGCACGTAATTTCAGTTTTAGTTGTTGAGTAAAATTGTTGGTTATTGTTTGGAAGGCTTTTTCTTTACTACATGCTTTCAGCTCAGGTGTTTGATCTGTTTTATCACTGTAAACTGTACGCACTAATGACAATTAATTTCTACTTTATGCAGAAGCATAACTACTTCCATAAATATTATACACTCTTTTTTTTTTTTTTCAATATAAGGACCTTTTTTTATAAGAACGTTGAGGCTGAGATTAACCAAACTTATAAGAACGTATTAAGGACATGAGTCGATTCAGTCGATTGAGAACGTTTTTATTTTGGTGTTTGTATTTTAAATGAAAGCATGAAATACAGGTAAAGAAATGTAAATTAACCCAAATACTTAAGGGCATATTAAGTATTTATATTATAATTTATAATCGTTACAAAATCTTAAACTTCAACACCATCATAGCAAGCACTTTGATAGGTTTCCTAGTGACGTCAGCAAGGTTTCAGTTATTAAAAAACTATACCATGTAAAATTATGAACATCTTTAAGAACGTTTTCAGTCTCATAATGCCAAATTATATAAGAACGTTGACACTCAGCTCCAAGATTAGAACTTTTTATTTAAAAAAAAAATACATAATTTGCTTTCTGGGGTTAGAGGCGGGAGCTCCGCTTTTTGGCTTGGCTAAATCTATATATTATAACTTGTGTTCGATCCATAAAACGATCCATGTTTTCACATATAACCTTGAATACAGTACAATGAAATGCTAAAGGAACCGTATGGCAAGTTTGTTTAATTTCTAGTCAAATCAGTGTTAAAATTAAGACAACCTAACCCTAATTCACTCGCGCGTTGATGAAATTGCCATAGAGACCCGAGATAAGGGACTGCGCACGGTAAATAGCTTTCATTAGCGATTTTTCCAAGGCACACCAGCGAAATTTGAATAAAGATTGCCAGACTGTCACAACCTAGTGCTTGCATCACTCATTATACCTCAGTAACGTCCCTTTATAGCTTCAATATTCGTGTAATCCCCCTCCCCCTATTAATAGCTTCAATGCACTTATATAGTAATTTGAAACAAAACTTTATCAAGAATTTTAAGAAAACGACAAAGTTTACAAGACATGTTTCGACAGAAACGTCTGTCATCCTGAATTAATCCAAGTACAAAGCGATGGACGCTGAATTTATAGTAAGTAGAAAATGCTAATTATGATAAATATCAACAACAGAATGAAGCAAAGCGTGCAAGTGTGAGAATTAAAGCGACAATTTTAGATTAACAATTATTAATTATTGTTGATTCAAAGAGGGTTGTTCTTTCTGAATATGAATAGCCTCTTTTATCTTAAGTTGAAAACTGGTGCAGGCGTGATCCAAAACATGGAAACAATCTGCTGAACACGAAGCGTGACAATGTTCAGAATTTTGTAGAGTTTGCATGTGCAGGCTGTAATGCCTGTTACGTCAGCGAAACGGTCCGGCATTTTTCCACGCGTGTGAAGGAGCAATTAGCCAGTGATAGGGCCTCTCACATTTGGATGAACTAAGGATGACAGAAGTTTCTGTCGAAACATGTTTTTTCGTTTTCTTGAAATTCTTTAGTTGTCTGTTACTATCAAGACCCTGTGGAAAAATTCATCACCATTTTCAGGTTTCCATTAATAAAAGTTTGGCTTTTCGAAATTATGCTCATGATAGCGCCACCCTCGAGTGTGTTATTTTTGTTTATAAAGAAAACAGTTGCACCAATACAAAAAGGGAAGTTCAAATAACTAACTTACAATAACTTCCTATTATTCAGAATGCGGTGGTCTAGTGAAGGAACCACTGGAAGAACTCTCCTTCCAAAAAGGTGACAAAATAACTGAGAATGAGTGTCAGTGGAACATTGGAGACATCTATGAACCAAATGGTGATCACGTGATTCTTGCTATTGATCCAATTTATTCTTGTAGGTAAGATACAGAGTCTCTGCTTCGGTTTTTTTCCTCTTATTTGACTTATTGGTTATCCTATGACTAGGAGTTACAATGGTCTTAGTACATGTGTTGAGTCTTAATTGCACTCTCAGTTAATGAAGAAAAAAAGACAAAATATATCGCTGTGATGTGAAATTGTCGTTTTCATATTGTTGGAAGCCCAACTAGACCCCTCCCGCACTAGGCGATTTATTTGTCTATATAATCAATTCCATGCTACAAGTGCAATCGGTCGTTTTTAGCCATGAATGTACTAAATTGTATTCATCCTTACAAACTTCAAAAGAATTCGGAGCAGGCCACTTTTTCATGCCATCGAGAGTCAAAACTGGCCGACCTGTCGTCTATTGATTTAACGAAAACATCGATTAAGCTAAGCTGCTTCGCCGAGGGCATACAGAACGGGTTTAATTTCGTTTGCGATGGATATTTTTTCAGTCAGGAAATAGTCGAATGTGCTGGTTTGCAGGTACTTTTTATGAAATTCAGAATTTGGTGTAGACAAGATTTGTTGACATTTATGGCAGAGTATAACTAATGTTGACAGCCATGTGCTGATGCGCACATGTTAACAGGTTCCTTTAAAGAGCCGAGCCAGGAAGCCAGAGTTACATTTGCAACAGATCTATCAACTAAATGCAAACAGAAGACGATTGAGATGAATTCAGTACAAGCCCTACTCGCACATTCTGCGAACGTAAAACGCTATTTAAATAGGTGAAATCCTTTAACATAATCAAGTGGAAATTCTTTCAATACCCATTTTAGTTAATTGTACCTTTTTTCAGTTTCAGGATAGTCGTTAAGGACGGCTATGGTAAGAATCTTTTGTACAGCTACTGTGGCCTTCGTGAAAGGGCCTTTCTCAATACTTCAACCCTGAACATTTCTGTCGAAGTTAGAGCGTACTACAAGTCTAATACCTTTACTGCCCGATATGCCATCCTTAATGGCAGTATTTACAAAGGTAAGGAATTCGGTTTGTCTTGTTTCCGTTCTGTTTGTCTACTGTGGATTGTCATTCTGGAGTGTAAGTCAGACGAGGCGTTTCCAGTGTGCAATATTTTTGTTTGTCCCGTTTCCGACGTGTTGCCTTAATTCTTGTGGAGGCGGGGTTCGATCCCCCGGCGTGTTTGGCGTGCTGGTTGCACCCTCCGTTTGGGCGTTCCCACACCCTCTTACGGTGTGGGATTGGAAATTGCTGCCGTAAACGCGACTATGTCTCAAGGAACTGTTTATGAAAGGCCCTTTTTGGCCGTACAGCGGCCATTTTAAATTTTATTGTTTCAAATAGCTATTATGGGATGCTTACGGGGCAAATACATACTAATTTTGCGCCTGAGCATCCCATAGCTATTTGAAACAATATAATTCAAAATGGCCGCGTATCGCTGAATTGAATCCATGGAAAGACCAAAACTATTACCGTTGTTGTTTATTAGTTTGCTACAAACAATCAGTTCCACGGCGCGCCCTCGATTAGCTATAAATGGCATACGTTTTATAGATACGTTCTACGCTGAACTGAAGCAATCACGACAGAATGTATATTCTGGAGAACTTGGCCTGCTCCAGTATCCAAGCAATGCCATAATCTGGAGGCAACTGCAATCACTTGGTTTGAAAATCTACATTTATATAAACAGAAATTTCAAGCTCGCGATACAACTTTTTAAAAACATGTTTCGGCATGACTCATGCTATCATCAGTGTAATATGTTGTTTCCTTTTCACTGTTTTAAATACGTTTACAATTTGAAATTTAAAATACCGTAACAGTTACAATTCTGCGCGTGCAAGTGCACTAGTGTTAATTACATAATCGAGTCACAAGAAGCAAAAATTATTGTTGTGTTGTAATTGCGCATTTAGTTCTGGCTTTAAGCGGCTGATTTAGATCGCTTCTTTGAGCTTAAGACAAAGTCTAGTTTTGGCTGAATCTACAATTTTGAAACAGTCAACCGAACACTTGCGGTTACAACTAGGTGAACCGTTCAGGTGTTTGAAAACATGAGAATTTTGTCAGTCGAGAGATGCTCTTTTACACTGGTTGCAAAGTGGCGTGACGTCTCGCCAATGTAACGGGAGTTAGAACCCGCACAAGTCAATTGATACACAACCATAGATTTTAATACATGTGGAATAGGATCTTTGATACTGAAAAAATTCTTGATTTTGAAGAAGAAAAAAACAATTCTGATGTCTATATCTTTGCAATAAACGTCCAACAAGTGTTTCAGTTTTTTGCGTGTGACGGTAGAGAAGTCACCCACAAATGGCAGTTTGAAGTATCGAATACCTGTAGTGTTTTCCCCAGTGTTGTTTTGAGTTGGTCTATATACAATTATATAAATATAAAATAAAGTATCGTATGAAACAAGAAAGGAAAAAAGGATGTTTATGAATAATAAAGTAGAAATTTGATAACGATCTACCATAACACGATGCTAAACACCGTGCCTATTAACAATTGGAAGTGCATCAGGGAGGCCAGAAAAAAACCCATATGTCGCAGCATGGAGACGATGGAGGAAATCTGGACGGGGCGAAGAAACAACTCTCGCTCCCCCGTTGAGCTGGAAATTGACACTAATAGACAATGAAACTCAAATCAACCTCTCATACACGTTGTGATCTCGATTAATTCCTCGGTAGATCGTTTCTGATATCTGAGCTTAGTGTTTGGGTTCTTCCAACCAGCGTGCCTGTCCTTGAGTTCTGGATCAGCTGATGTGAAGCCTGCGTCGCTAGCGCCACCACCTTTCATACTGTGAGTGGCAAACTCCTTAACACCCTTTACTAATGGAGCCAAGAATTTTCTCATGTTGTCTAGAGCGGTAGAATAACAAATACCTGCATATTCATGAAATCGCTCCTGTTTCTTACACTTAACAACTCTACAAACGATCGGAACCAATTGACTCTTGTGGGTCGACAGCAACAATGACATAATCTTTTCCGTACAGGACAAGTAATTTTACCGGATCTAGCTAGAAGTATACTGGTGTGACAGTCGCGATGCTGGTCATTCTTACGACCGCTAATGAAAATTGACAAATGTGAATCGCTAATCTGAATGTCACATGGTCGTATCCCGAGTATTTCAATAATTCTAAACAAGCCGAAATACCCAATGAGGAAAATGAAAAGAAAACGTAGCGTTAGTAACGAAGCCGAAGGCGTATTATAACGTTCTGCTATCTCAAGTAGCATATGTTCGCTTATCGGCTCCTTTGGCTGAACGGGTCTCGCCAACCTCCTTCTCGCTCCCTCAGCTGCAGAGGTAACAATAGGGTGGTCCAATGGAGAGGCTAAACAGGCTAATTTGTCACCCCATCTAATGCTATATACAGCCGTGTCGATGACTGCACTCCCGTAACCGTTCCGGAGAGCTGTGTTGGTTAGTTCTAAAATATAGAGGGCGACATGCAGCGGGTCTTCGGGCACATGAGGAATACGTTGTACCAACCCTGGATTTGACCAACTGCGCCAGCGATTCCATCCACAGGTGTATCTGGCAATGGTGCCTGGGGCGTTGGCTGACAGGACCAACGCTAACAACAGCGGAACTTGACTGTACAGACCAGTGTCCTCCAAGTTCAAGGCATCTCTTCAGATACCGACTGACCTAATATCTGTCCATAAAATAAAAAGGAGGGCAGTAAAAAAGTACTACTGATTTCTTTATTATTATTATTATTATTATTATTATTATTATTATTATTATTATTTTTTTTTTTTTTTTTTTTTTTTTTTTTTTTTAAATAAAATTAAAGCCAATAGAACTCATACGCTCTCAATGGAGCTGATAACACAATTACACCTGACCAATAAGGCAGGAAAAACGCCAAAATAGGCGCCTGTGCTCAACCAAATAGGGAGCTATATTTTGAACACCTCACCAGCAGGCAGGCTGGCCGAAATGGCGCCTCTTGCTCAAATAAGGAGGGAGCACCTCGCCAAAAAGGCGTAGCCAAACGGCTCTCACGCTCTACAATGGAGCTGATAACTCAATTTACACCTGACCATAAGACAGGAATGGCCGAAATAGGCACTTGTGCTCAGCCGACTAGAAAGCTAATTCCTTAACACCTTACCATATAGGCAGGCTGGCCGAAATTACACCTCTTGCTCGAACTAAAGAGGGAGCACCTCGCCAAAAAGACTTTGCTAAACGGCTCTCACGCACTACAATGGAGCTGATAACGCAATTAAAACCTGAACAATAAACAGGAATTGGCCGAAATAGGCACTTGCGCTCAACCAGCAAGGAGACATAAACTATTAACACTTGTCCAAAAAGGAAAGGATGGTCGAAGAAAGTCTACCAATGACGAACACTTGCCACGCACAGGCGTAGCCAAAAAGCTCTTATCGCTCAACAATGGAGCTGAAATGTATTGAACAACTGACCAAATAGGAAGGCTGGCCGAGTAGGCAATTCTGAATTCTGAAGACGACAAGGATAAATTGGGCGAATCTGCCTGGAGTGCCGTGCAAGACAGGCCAAAATGATACTGAGGGCCATTCCGGCACTACCAGAGTACCAACGGCTTTGGGGCTAGCCAGCTTTCTTAGAGATGGTGGACACAGATGGACTGGGGGACACAGCCAGTTGTTTTCTGTACTCCAGTTCTGCGCAAAGGCGTGCGTCGACTCCGAAATAACCGGGCGAGAAGAGCTTCGAGTTTAATTTAGGAAATTGGTTGTTAAGGTGCGAGGAAAATCGATCAATGGAATGGGGCCCCCATTTCTTATCAATCATACTGAATACGCCGGTGTTCAAACGCCAGTCATTCTTGTCTATGAACCTACTTAGAAGGTCAGCACGAAGATTCTCCTCACGGAGTAGCTAATGCGCCTTAATAGAAATTCCGAATCGGAAACAGAGCTTTAAAACCTCTAACAATACTTCCTGCAAGTGAGGCTTGGGGCTTCCAATCGTTAGGATACGAGACGCGCCCTGATTATCGACGAAAATCTTGACTGATTGATTTGACAATTTCCGGAATGTGATTGCAGAACGTACGATACTGCTTTTAATTCTCGAAGATCTTCATAACGAAAATTACATTTGACCAAATATCTGTTGACATCACGCAGATCAAGAACTAAGCGTAGTTTCTTTCCTTCGACTACTGACAAAGGGTTGACGCAATGCAACGGGGAATTTACTTCGCTGATTAAACCTTTCTCCGCCACAAGAAAATTCAGCCCTATCTTCATTGAGCTCGGTATAAACAAAATCAAAATCTCCACATAGACCCTAAATGAAACTTGCAATGTCAACGCGCTCTAGTCAACACGAAGATAACGTATTCTTTGGCGAATTATTTGCCAAATGGCCAAACTGCCAGCACTGTAAACGGAAAGCCAACGAATGAAAAATTTAAGGAAATAAAAATGAAAACAAAAAATAAAGTAAACTGCCTGGATTACTGGGAGCTAAAGTGACAAACTGAAAGCATAAATGCTTTTATATATGTTTATAACAATGCTAAATAATAGCATGAGAATTTGTGTGAACAAAGACATCCTCTTCGTGTTCGTATTGCTGTTTGTTCCCTCTACTTTTAAATTCGTAGTGATCGTGCTTCGTGCGCCAAACCGCTGCTTCAACCGTCTGTGAGTTATCCTGCTTATACGATTGGAGACGGGTATCGATAACAATGTAAATTGAGTCCGTTATAGCTGACATTGCACGAGCAACAGCTTCGGAGACCGCCCAATCGCCGTCGAAAGAAGCCCCTGCTTCTTCGTTAGCCATCTTGAACAGCAAAATAAAGTAAACTGCCTGGATTACTTGGAGCTAGAGTGACAAACTGAAAGCATAACTGCTTTTATATATATTTATAACAATGCTAAATAATAGCATGAGAATTTGTATGAACAAAGACATAAATTTATGCAAAACATGCATAGTGTAACGCGTAGAAAACTGTTATCTACTAAACCTCGTAACGGAGATAATTTTTATTACAATGACTTTCCAACATTATTTACAGCGCCACTGGTGGATGGTTGGAATGTTACCGTCGTTAATGCTTCAGAATCCAGTATTACCTTTCAATGGCCAAACCTAACCGATGTCAGGCTTGGAAACCAGGTTCGGGCTTATGTTGCAATAGTAGAAACTACTGATGGTAAAGAGATAGCAGGGGACATTGTTTTTCCAAACGTTACGTCTATAACATTAAGCGGACTTGACGGAGGCACTGAGTATCGTCTCTTCGCTGTTGTCGTGGATGTACTAGGACAACCACACAAGAGTTCAGAAGTATTGCTTTTTACCGAGGAAGGTGGTGAGTGTGAAAAGTAAAGTTAGATGAAACACGCAATGCAAACAAATATACCCAACGACTTGTTGTATGCAGTCATTCAAAAGTACGTTCATGCTGTCTCTCTGCAAGAGCAATATCACAACAATGAACATTATTGCTTGGACTTGCTTTGTTTGCTGGGAGAGGAAATTGACGAAATAGAAACAAGCTTCTGATTGGATAAACTTTGTCTATGTGGCTAGCCACATAGCCACCTTAAAAGCAATTTCGATCCAATCAAAAATACACATAATTTTGTTATTAAGACCCTACCCAGTAGAGGAGAGGACAAAAAGTCTAATATCTAATAAGCAAAAGAATATGATCAGGATAAAGGTCAGAGGTGTGAGCAAAGTGAAGATAGAACTCAACTGCTTCCTCTGCTTGTGAGTGACGGATCCGAAAAAAAACATGTGATAGTTAATTCGCTGGTAGGGCTCCCGTAATACTAATTTGTTGCACCCTCTAAAGGAATGCCCCAGCCATGCATTGCTAATTCAGGTTAAACATTCTCTTACATCAGTTATGCTATTTGTCAGTATTACCCAACGTAAGGGATAATCAATCATTTTACAGATATATGATGATGTGAAGAGAAGTCATTCCCTTAAGTCTTTATAACCTAATTGCACGGAATCCAAATTCGCACACGCAATAGCATTTTGTACTCGTAACACGTTGTAATGCTAATTAATACGAAATTGCTCAGTTGTGCACAAACAATCCAGTAGGCTAGTCCTGTTTATTTCAACCGTGGTAGTTTGAATTAAATTTGCTTTAAAAAAGCTATACCAGAAATATTAAAATACCCTTTTCGCTTCCTTTACTTTTACTTTACTTTAATTCGCCACAATTCATGGAGTGGC
>NC_090889.1:46190493-46215493 GCF_036669925.1 Montipora capricornis
GTCCTTAAGACCATCAAAGCTTCGCGCAGTATCCGAAAGCTCAAGCCACCGTAACAGGTATCTGTCCAGTCGCACAATAAACTGCTCCGGACTTTCGTCAACTTCTGGTTTGGATGCTCTAAATTTTCGACGATAGCCATCTTCGGTAAGGTCATATCTCTTCATTAACGCAATCTTTACCCTGTCATAATCCTTAGCTGCGTCCTCCGATAGACGTGAATACACTTCTAGTGCCCGTCCAGACAACAGAGCACTGAGCTTCGATGCCCATCCATCTTTTTTCCACTTAGCTGTCTCGGCAAATCTCTCGAACCTCTGCAAATACGCGTCCAAATCGTCTTTACCGTCAACAAACGAGGGGAGTTTAGGTGCCTTAGCCCGATCCTCTCTCACTTCAGGACGCCCGTCAGCACTCTCCACAGCCAAACGCGCAATCTCCAACTCATGTTCTCTTTTTGCCGCTTCAATAGCCTCTTTCTGTTTCACAGCAAAAACGCAATATACTCTCTTGCACAGTTCTTCTTACTCTTTTTGTAACTCCTTCTTGAATTGTCCTTTCCTGGTTTCTGTAGTCGGCAAACAAATGAATTCCTCTCCCGGACAGGCCCCCAATGTTACGAGTTCGTGTGTTTTGAGGAAAGGTAGCTTGCAAACTAAACTGAACGCAGGGTTGTCGGAACAACAACAAGAAGATTTATTCCAAAAAATGAACGTAGTTTCCACGAAGTAAAACTCTGAACAACACGTATTCGACAAACTTACACGGCCTCCGCCAACTTGAATAAACACAGCTTCTGTCACACTTGACTAAACACGGCCAACGCCAACTCTCTTCGCTTGTGAAAAACTAGTTAGAAAAACACTCCGCTTGGACTCGTCTACTTATATACTCGGACAATAAACTTCTAGAACTTTCTAAATTAGTAATGAATCTAATTATAGAAAGATTACAAAACACACCGATTTAGAAACGCTTACGTACAAACCTAAATATAAACAAACTACGAACTCTCGCGAAGCTTCGAGACAGTAACACCCTCACATCATGCCTTCGAAAAGCCTTAATACTCAGGCTAGACTGACCTTAACATTCGGTGTAAGAATAGGTTGGTCGTTTGGGGAATAGTGTTATTTGAAACTACTATTGTCCTCATGAGAGGAAGTGCAGGGATTGAGCATAATGAAAAAAATTCAGGGCTTAAACTAATAGGCCATTTCCGAGTTACCTTGCGCCTGTTTCAAAACGAGTCCTCGTCCAAAACCTTTTATATGAAACTGAGTTTGATATAAAGATGGACCTCTAGGCGGAACACATTTTCATATGAATGGTTTTGCATTAAGACTCATTTTCACACAGAAGTAAAAATGGCCTGTTGAAAACGGCTGCTCTTGGATAACGCATGTGTCCACCTTTATAAAATAGAAACCGAAACGTTGATTTTTTTTTTTCCAGCCTGTGAACCACAACGTACGTTAACCGCGAAAAACGGTACACTATACAGCCCTAATTACCCATGTTCCTTTCGCGGGTTGCATTACTGCCGCTGGACCATTGAGCCGCAACTTGGCGGAAGCACTGTCAAAGCGATATGGATAAATTTTAATTCCTTTGAAGTAAATGGCGATCGCCCTTATTGCAGGTGAGATTTATCTTATTATAACAATCAAGTTTAACAATTGCCTCGGCATGCATATGGTATGAACAGCTATAAGCGCCACGTACTGAAAGAACAATAATGTTACCCAAAGGAGTAGAAACTCGCCTATACTCTCGATGGGTCTAAAGGGTGTGTGGTTAAAATCAATTAAAAATTAATCCTCGAAAAGGAACAACACCTTAAACGAAATTTTGAGTTTTGAGGCAGGAATCTGGGCGATTTTTAAGCAAGATTTTGTGTGACCATTTAACCATGGTGTAGTAGCCTAATGTTTATTGAGCTGGACTCCGGATTTAGCGGTTCGTGTTCGAGCCCTGGCCTGTGGTAATTGTGTTACGTGGTTGAGAAGACATTTTTTTTCTCTGAGTACCTACAGCATATTCTTCCAGGAAGGAATAGAATCACTCCCAATCCCTTCATGCTACATGCAGTAACCGGAGATACCTGCTGACCTGATGGCCAATAGGTTTGTGGGAAACTGGTAAGGGCCAAGGTAGGGCCGAGAAGAAGAAATTATAGAATCTGATAAAATTTTGCGACAGTCACCGACATTTTGTGCCAAAAACAATCGCTGAAGTAAAATATTTAATATCTGGAGGGATTCCCATCGAAACGAAAAAGCTGAAACTTCTTTGTACCTCTCTTCAAACAAAGTGTTCGGAGCTTCAAGTTTTGGATCGTGTCATTGTTGAGCTGCTGGAGGATGTCTCAAAGCTCGATTCTGATGTTTCTGAGAGCAGTGAGCTAATATGTGTTATTCAAGAGTGTATAATGGATTTAGAATCTGCACTGGCAGCGCAGGAATCACAAGGAAAATATCAGTAATCGAGTACTTTGGAAAGCGCAGGAACTGCTCAAGGTCACCTGCAGACAGTTTACACGTACGAAAAGCTTCCCAAGCTCGCGATGAAGAAATTTCACGGAAACCCATCGAGTGGTATCCCTTTCGGGAATCTTTCGAGTTAGCAGTTCATGAGAATTCAAACCTGTCTGGAGTGGATAAATTCAACTGTCTAGAAGTCGCTTCTAACAGGCACCGCCCAAAGCAATGTCGCTGGCCTAGCCCTGAAAAGCGCTAATTACGGAAAGGCAGTCGAGTTACTCAAACGAAGATTTGGAAACCGACAGGTTGTGATCTCGAGCCACATGGAGGCGCTCACAAAAATTCTCATGGTTGCATCTATAAGCGAAGTTAAGTGGTTTCGAAGTTTGTACGACACATTTGAGTCACATGTTCGTAGATTAGGAAGTATGGAGATCTCTTCTGAAATGTATGGTTGTTTTAAACACCGATTATCATGCAGAAATTATCGGAGGAATTTAGAATTGCAATCTCACGAAATTTGGAATCGGAAACACGGGATTCGAAAGAAAACGTGAGTGAATCTCACAAGGAATTACAACTGAGAGAACAATGTCTTGTGAACCCTAGGGACGCCAGACCGTCAAACTCGTTTCATAGAGGTGAGTTGCTTCATTCTACGTCTGCTTTGTACTCTGAAAGTGCTAAGAACAAACAGTTTTCTCGTGTGTGGTGCTCGCTTTGCGATCAAGATCATCAGAGCTCTAAATGTAATGTGGTCACAAGTGCTGAGTCTAGAAAGCAAGTTTTGAGGAAGAAAGGCAGATGTTGTCTTTGTCTCAAATCTGGGCATTTGTCACGTACCGGTAACTGTAAAAGTCCTGTGAAATGTTTCAAATCTCAAGGACCCCACCATGTTGCTGTGTGTGATACTTTTGAACACACTGTGAGTGGACCAGAGCAAGTTGAGAATGTTCCTAATGTCTCTACCAGTTTGTATAGGATCAGTACAGAGGGTCCGTGCTGTTGCAAACTCTAACTGCTGAGGTCGCACGTCCAGACTATGACAGTAGTCCACTAAATGTGCGTCTTGTTTTCGATTCATGCAGTCAGCGATCTTACGTGACTCAGACTGTTAACAAAAAATTGCAGCTACCCGTTGTTATTAGAAATTCCCTGCTGATCAAAACCTTCGGAGAATCAGATGCCAGACTACGTACCTGTGAGATGGTTCAAGTTGGCATCAAAACGTTATGCGATGAAACTGTGTACATTCAAGCGTATGTAGTACCAGTGATCTGTGGCCCTTTGACCCAACAGTCCACTGAACTGACTCAGTCTAGCTATCAACATCTCCGTAACCTGCTATTGGCTGACAGAGCTGCTGGTGGAGTGCTAGCAGTCATGCAGTATTCTCGTTGGGGCTGACTACTGTTTGTCCTTGGTAGAAGGTACTATAGTGAGGGGTGCACCATGGGAATCAGTTGCTCTTGCCACAAAGCTAGGATTTGTCCTCTCTGGACCCACTAAGGTCATGTGTGATAATGTCCATGCCAACACTGTTTTGAAGGTTGAATCGAGGGTAATTAATCGTGATGATCTTGCATCAGAAGTGAGAAAATTCTGGGACTGTGAATCCCTTAATGCCAGTCTGGATGACAAGTTTGTTAATGAAGTTGAATTTGTGGAAGCAAGATATCAAGTGGGACTACCATTCAGGGAGGATCCTGACCTCCTTCCTGATAATTTTGCTTTGTGCAAATCAAGGTGGATGTCACAATTAAGGTGCCTGATTGTTAAGCCTGATGTGTCCAGGCAGTATAATGATGTCATCCGAGAACAGCTGAAACAAGGGATCATTGAACCTGTAGATCAAGGAACTACATATGGTGTTGGCAACGTGTATCACACCCCCTATCATGAAGTGATTCGTGTTAATACCGGAAAACCACAAAGCTGCGCGTGGTTTATGATGCCAGGGCTAAAGAACAGAGTACCACACCTAGTCTTAATGATTGTCTTTATGCTGGCCCACCACTGTCTTCCCTCATTTACGACATCCTTTTGAGGTTCCGCGTTCATAAAGTGGCCATCTCAAGAAACAGAGAAAGCCTTTCCGAACATTTCAGTTGACCCAAGGGATCTTGACTATCTTCGCTTCCTGTGGGTCGATGATATCGGTAGCAAACACCAAAATCTCCAAGTTTACAGATTTGCATAAGTCGCCTTTGGCATTTCCTCAAGTCTCTTCTTGTTGAATGCAACTATTGGTCATCATCTAACCTCCACTGATATTCCTGGAGAATTTGTTGAGTGTGTGTTGAAGAGCCTGTATGTGGACGATTTTGTAGGTGAAGACTCTGATGATGTGGCCCCAGTTGTTCAAACGATGGATAGCGCTATCTGCCGGATAACACTCTATCCAGTGGATAAGTAATAGCGAAACCAATTGCGCTACCCAATGGATAGTGATTTATCCGGTGGATGTTCAAGAATCTGAAATCATCTTTCAAGAGTGGAGGCTTTAATATGCGAAAGTGGGTGATTAATTCTACACTAGTTCACAAAAGAATTGAACAACATGAAAGAGTCTCCTCTTGAAGCTGAAGTTTCAACCAAGCTTGTTGAAGAATGTAAGATTCAAGACGAAGATCATATCGTCTCAAGTTGTCAGTTCAGGGCGAAAGGTAACCCCTGCAGTGTGAGGTGTAAAGTACTTGGAATTGGATGGGACACTGAAAGTGACATGTTCTCGCTGAACTTGGCCTCTCCAATGGAAACAAACAATGGTTGCACTATAACAAAGAGAAGTATTCTCACAGCGACGAGCAAGCTGTATGAAGATAATCTACCAGTCTCTTTGTAAGAAGATAGAAGGTAGAAGTTATGCAGTTCCTTATTCCCCACCGCTTCCCGAGTTCCTGTTAAGTGACGAGTTTGCTTTCTCCCGTGTTGGAGTGCACTTAAAGGGGGAGGAATGAACAATGTTTACATAGCCTTATTCACATGCGCTACAATCCGATCTGTTCATCTTAAAATTGTGCCAAGTCTGACAGCGGAAAGTTTTGTAAAGGCCCTCACTCGATTTAAGGGAAGAAGGGGAATCCCAACCTTGATTGTCAGTGACAACCTTCAAGGACGCAAGGGTGCAGGCCTATTGCCAGCGTGAGAGTAAAAAATGGAGGTTCAATGTTTAAGCAGCCCCTTAGTGGGGTGGTTTCTTTGAACGTCTTTTGAAGTCTGTCAGGTTAAGCTTAAATAGTGTCTACGCAATGCGCGATTGAATTATGACGAACTGTCTACTACTCTTGTAGAAGTGGAAGCAGTCTTGAATTCACTTCCGTTGACTTACCTTTATGATGAGTTCGAGGAACCCCTGGCGCCATCTCACCTAGTCATAGGCCAAGAAATTTTGTCGATGACATCAAAGAACTATTCCATTGATGATGGACATACCCAGGAAGCGCTTTCAAGGAGAGCAAGGTTCTTGCAGCGTATCCTCGATCATTTCTGGAACCGCTGGCGAGCAGAGTATCTCACACAACTTAAAGAACAACATCGTTGTTCTAAGGGAGTTAGCTCACTCCATAAGGTTCAAGTGGGAGATGTTGTATGCATATATGAGACGACGATCCCAAGACAGCTGTGGCGACTTGGAGAGGTTCAAGGCTTACTTCCTGGTCCTGATGGCGAAGTTCGAAGTGCAGTGGTGAAAGTTAAGTCCAGCAACTTGCCCTCGTCAGAATGGAGACACCCACTGCAGAGGCTCTGGAAGTGAAGCTGAATACGCTGTTCCTATTACAGTTGTGAGAGACGAAGATGTCCCAGCAGTTTTTGTAAATTCTAGCTAAGAAACCTTTCTAAAGTGATGTGTACGAGTATTTTTGTAATAAGTTTGTTTGTCATGAGATTTTCTTAATTTTGAACTTTGATTGGTTAATGTCATGAATCATCGAGGGCGAGTGTGTGGAAAACTGGATCCTACCACTGAACATTGAACTCTTGCGTTGTTCTTCGATGTGATCTTGAAAGTAGTCTTGAAAGAAATGTGACTACTTATTTCTATATACAAAGTTGTGTTATTGCGTACGGTTCTTGCAAAAGGTTGAAACGCAGACTTTAACCTACCTATATAACCGTGATAACTTTTTTCTTCTACCCAGATCAAACAACTGGCTTCGCGTGGCGACTGGAGAAGAAACCCAGTACAATAATGACACCTTATTATGCGGTTACATAGAGCCTTTTTCTCTTGTTGTTCACGGCGACCAATCAGAGTTGGCACTTCAATATACGAACACATATCGCTATTCAAATGGCTTTTCAGTCTGGTATCTTGGACTTGAAGACCCCTTGATAGGTATCAAACAAATCTATATATCTATCTAGTTATTCTAAAGAGTAGCGCCAACATAGATGAAGCTATTAGATTTTACGTGGTAAGGGACCAGGGAAACTTTGTTTCAAGAATTCCTAGATAGTTGTTTTTTCTCACAATAATTGATCTTGCTCGCTTTATATTTGAGATACCTCATTTAAGTAATTACCTATTTTTTTTCTGACAGATACTGACCTATCATCATGGCAACTGTTAGTTCACAACATTACGTCATCGTCAGCGGCCGTGGAGTGGGAAGCTTTTCCTCTCAATGTATCGATTTCCCACTTTATGGTGATGTTCACGGAGGAAAACACAAATATATCTGTTTTGTTCAAAGTCTGGTCTTTGTACGATCGAAATTATTTTGTAAACAAGCTGTTAAAGCCAAACCGAGTGTATGAATTCCAGGTACTTGCGTTCACGGTAGGCGTCGAGAATGTCACTTATTCCACTAAAATCCAAACCATCACGACTGGAGAAGAAGGTGAGGACCGCGTGGCAACAATCTAAAGTTTTATGTTTGTGTAAACTTACTTTTACAAGCTGAAAATTAGCCAGTTGACTCTAAAAAATTTCGTAATGATGGAAATAAAGCCATAAAAATTGTTGTGGTGTCGGCGGGATTCAGAAAATGAGATCACTGTTGCTCTAAACTGACTCTTCGACTAGGATAGAAGAGAGCGTGCTCTAGGCATTATGGTGGTAAATTGCCTCAAGGAAGATATGAAGAGCAAAGCTGCGATGCAATGTTGAGCCAGTTGACACTCATGTTATACAAGCTTGCTCCCTTATTTCTGCGTAACCCAGTAGCTAGGGCAACGGTAATGGAATCCAAACTACAGAACGACAACCTTCTCTCCAACAACAACAACAACAACAATAACAAATAAACAAAAGTATATGACATATCAGTACAATGATAACAACAAAAACATGCAATAATGAGTGAATCCCTGAATCTTGCACCCTCACTAAGTCGTCCAATCGATAGCGCAACGGTAATGGATTCAAAACTTAACAACGACAACAATCAGTCAATCAATCAATCAATCAATAAATCTATGCCATAACAAAATCAACAACAAATAATCAAAACAGCCTTACATATTGCTTCTTTCAGCTCCTAGTGGGGCACCTACAAATGTGCGGGTAAGGAACTTCCAACCAAATGAGATTTTGGTACTTTGGGATGCGGTCAAGCCACAGTATACGAATGGCCAGATACAAGGCTACACAGTCCACTACAGAAATTATGATTACTACTACTACTTCTACTATGGGGATCATGCAAAAAACGTTACCATTAACGACCCAAACGTGTTCCAGATGGTGCTGCGTGGTTTGAATGGAGGGAGCAAGTACCAAATAGCGGTTTCTGCTTTCACTTCAGTGGGTGAGGGACCTCGGTCGCCGTGGATCTCATTCGTAGTCGGTGAGTGTTGGCAAATAGTGTCGGGTAGACTTGACAAGTTCAGCCGTTGACCTTGGCTTGTCAAGGTCAAACAAAATCATTTGTCCAGCCAATGTATTGTCGGAGAAAGGAGAATCAAGTAAGAAGAAATTCGGAATGAGTTTGGGTATGTTTGTCCTTTTCTTTATACATTTTAAAGGCTAGCAATGGGTCCTTAGGGAATCCCTTATTTAGCCTAGGGGTGGGGTGGGCGCATAAACGAAGCATTCAAGCTCTGGTAGTAAAACTTTGTTTCAAGTCTTTAATAAATATTTTCGGGGAACATTTTGGTGTGTCAATTGCATGGTCATGTCACCTGAAGTCTATATGGCAAACCTGTTTGCAATCTGTGTTTTTCCAATCAATTTTGGGGCTGTCCTTACTTCTTGAAAAAGCTGAATTACCCTTGCACACGAACGAAAGGAAAGCCCTGGGTTAAGACATGCAAATCAATTGAAGTATTAAAGTGCAAGCAAACGTTTATCAAGGTCATCAAGCAAAATAAATCTTAGCGAGGTAAATTTAAAAACTGCTTTTAAATCGCTTTCTGACTTGTCTCTATGACAAAAAACCAATTTCTTTACAAGCTCTGCAGAAAAATGAATATGAATTTAGAAAGACAGTTTTTAAGTACCTTTGCATTATATTTTGCTTTATAGGGTTGTGGTGGTAATTTTAACAAAGCGTCCCCCAAAACCATATAAACTGATTTTTTTTTTTAAATCAGTTTAGTAACAACTGTAAAAACCCGTCATGTACCTACAATTTGAAAGAAGCTGCGATCAAAATCGCTATGTTTGCCCATTTTAAAGAGTATAACGGAAATCATAAAAATTTTAAGAGTTATATGGTTTTGGGGGACGCTGTATCAAAATTAGAGACGCCTGTATGGATTTTGAACCATGTTTCAAGGTCCATAACTTGGTCTCTGTTCACCCTAAAAGCACCATACCTGGCCAAATGACCAAATGAATCTCAACATGATCTTTCATGTGGTAGTGTAAGTTTATCGATTAGTTAAAATTTGAAACTAGCCCCAGTTCCTTGCTGAATTTCGGAACGGCCAATTAGCTCTAACAAATGTGTATTCTGCATATACCGCCACATCCCAAAAAGATTTCCCTTCATCCGACTCATAGATAGGTTTTGGTTTCACGGGTGAGTACCAAGGAAGGAAACTTTCCACCAACTTGAAGAATAATATCTTCAGAGCAGCATTGTGTCGGTCCAAATACTTTGATTAAGCAAATGTAGAACATCCTGACAAAATGTGTGGAAGTGTCTCTTCTTCTTTACCACACAGCCCACAGCTTACGTCTCCCTGGCTTGTTTTGGTCTTCTGTGTTGTTTACACTTAAGTTGGCAAGAGTTGTTTATAGAGTTCGGTCATGCCTGCAACTGTATGGGTGGGTGCCGATGGGTAACCCTTCATCCATGCAAAACACGCATCTTGACTAAGTTCTTCATCATTCCAACGCGAAGTGAATAACCGCTCATGCCAATTCTCTGCCTTTATCGTCTCCTGTAGCTTATCTATCATTGTACGCTTCAAGTGTTCTTTGATCTCCGTTCCCCAACTTCTACCTTTGGTCTTCTAGCTAAAGTAAGTGAAGGATTTGGATACCTAAGAGATAAACTTATCTCAAATTCCTACGCATATTTGTGTGCTTTATTATTATTATTATTATTATTATTATTATTATTATTATTAGTATTATCCATATCATTATCATTATCATTATCATCATCATCATCATTATCATTATCATTATCATTTGCAAAAACCAGTTAAGTCTCTCGCATGTTTTCGGCTCATGTTATCGCCAATACGATTACAGCAACAACGCATCAGTGTGGGTGAAAAATTTCGCCAAGATGTCTGCACCTTGCATATTGAAGGGTCACTTTCTTTAAAATGATGTCGAAAAGTGAAAACCCACAAGTTGCATTTTCATTGAAGGAAATCGACATATATTATTACTCGTACTCGATAAGTCTTAAAGAAAGTGTGCGCATTTGTCACAAATGCACACACTTTTATCTTTATACTGAATTTATTAACAAAGCTTAAAAAATTGAAAGACCTCAAAATTGGACAGGACATTACAAAATAATTAAACGTCTGAACGTGTGAGCCAAAGGGCCTCTGCTGGCACGACGTCTGGGTGACCCCTCAAATGGTCTTAATGACCCCCCACTTGAAAAAAATAACTAGAACGCTGCAGTTCAATACCACCCAATTCAGTTTTTTTCGTGTTTGTGTAACACTTACCACTGGCAACCCACTGTAAGCTTCATGCAACGTCTGGTTTTATTTTTAAGTAATTTAGAAATCTGAACGGGTACGACAGCCGCAATTAAGAGGCAATAGATCGAATATTAATTCTTGAATATTAATTAGCTGAACCTCCCAAATTTTTCAAGAAGGGATACATCTCTGTTTGGGCATTTTTCATATTAGAAGAACTAAACATGACTTCTAGTGTTGTGAATTACCATGTTTAATAAAGTTGTGTCAATGTAAAGTGTACTAGTTTTAAAATACATGTTTGTCTATTTGCTGAAAGGACTTGAAAAGGGAGCTGAACCTCCTCCTCCTCCTCCACCTGCCGAAGAACCGCGAACACCATCCAACGAGGAGAGAAGCCAGTCTGTCGAGTTGCAGATACTGGGGTTAAATGTGTCTCAGGTTGGATAATATTTTCGTTTTGAATCAACATGCCTTTGAATTCCCTGGGGAACAAAGGGTCGCCACCCCTTGAACTAACATGGTTCTGGGAAATCCTCTCCATCTCGGTCCTTGTCTTAAGCTGCCTTCACTTCAGCGTCAACGCTTCTGCACCAGGTCTGTTTTGGTCGGCCCACCTTCCGCTTCCCATGTGGACTCCATTCAAGGGCTTGTCTGGTGACGTTAGAGACAGGCTTGCAGAGCGTGTGACCGATCCATCCCCATTTTTAACCGCGCGGCCATGGGCCGAGCGTGGTTCTTGCTCTGCACGTTGCTTATTACCCGCGCGGCCATGAGCCGAGCGCAGTTCTTGGTCTGCACGTTGATGTTTATTCGCCAAAAGCTGTTAAAACGTTAATGTACTTAAAATTTTTGAATATTCCACTCTTCATTTAATACAAAATATATTGCTTTTTGTGTTATTGAAGCGTTTGATTAGAAGCGAGTATCGAATACATAAAAAGCCATTACGTCATTCTTGAAATGCGTCGACGTTTCAACTTTTATTGGTAGGGAAGTAACCACTGTACTAAACATAACCGTAGATAACGTAATTCTTGAATTATATGACTCGTGTGACTACTTTGCAACCCCTTTGCTCGTGTAAAAAAATAATTAAATTTAATCGTGATTTTTAAGAAAAATAGCTCTAAGTTGTTAATAGTGTTATTCTCGTATCGTTCATATCCATACAAATACGAAAAAAGGTCCAGATTAATTAAGACCATTACGTCATCGGATATTTCATAACGGCTACGACCGATGTTGCAATCGGAGTGTTTACAACGGCTATAAGTGACGGTGCAATAAGATCGTGTGCAGTCGTTGTTGTGAGTTGTTGCGCTAAAGGTTGATCAGGTGATTTTGTGTCTACAGTAATCAATGAATCATTAAGGACTGCTATGGAATATGCACTACGTTGCGACTATAGTGGTAAGAAGACAGCTAAATTTTTAATGCGCGTTTATAAGATCTAAAAGATCTTGTTTTTTTGTTTTGTCGGCGAGCTGAACCAAACTTCCACTCGGTCACATAGTCAGTGGGACTTCCAGTCACGCAACTTATGATGTTTAATCGCCAAAAAGCTGTAAAAACGTTAATGTACTTAAAATTTTATGAATAGTCCGCTCTTTATTTAGAGCAAAATATATATATTTTTGTGTTATTGAAATATGTCATCATAACTTTTAAGAAAGAAAGCTAAGACTATTACGTCATAGAGATTTCACAACAGCTATGACTGATGGTGCAATCGGAGATTTGACAACGGCTATAAGTAATGGTGCAATAAGTTTGTGTGCAGTCGTTGTTGTCAGATTCATCAGGTGATTTTGTGTCTATAGTCATCAGTGAATCAACAAGGAATGCTTTGGAATGTGTACTACGTTGCGACTATAGTGGTAAGAAAACAGATAAAATTTAGTTTTGTTGGTGAGCAGACCCAAAATTCTACTCGGTCATATAGTCAGTGGCACTTCGAATCACGCAACTTATGATGTTTATTCGCCAAAAGCTGTTAAAACGTTAATGTACTTAAAATTTCATGAATATTGCACTCTTTATTTAGTACAAAATATATTGCCTTTTAGTGTTATTGAAGTGCTTGATTGGAAGCAAGTATTGAATACATAAAAGGTCATTACGTCATCCATTGAATGTGTCGATGTTGCAACTTTCATTGGTAGGGAAATAACCACTGTGCTAAAGATAGCTGTGGATAATGTAATTCTTGAATTATGGGACTTGTGTGACTACTTTGCTACCCCTTTACTCAATGTAAAAAAACAAGTAATCGTGATTTTTAAGAAAGAAAGCTGTAAGTTGTTAAGAGTGTTATTGTCGTATCGTTGATACCCATACATATCCGAAGAATGTTCCAAATTAATTAAGACCATTACGTCATCGGAGATTTCACAACGGCTACGACTCATGGAGCAATCGGAGTTTTCCCAACGGCTATAAGTGATGGTGCAATAAGATCGTGTGCAGTCATTGTCAGTTGTTATGCTACAGATTGATCAGGTGCTTTTGTGTCTACAGTCATCAGTGAATGTGCACTACGTTGCGACTACAGTGGTAAGAAAAAAAGATAAATTTTTAAAGCACGGTTATGAGATCTAAAAGATCTTCTTGTCGTTTCTTGGTCTCGGACTCGATTGGGGCTTGTCTGGTGCTATCCTACGGTTGTTTATTTGAGATGACTTCCGGCCACTTGATGTTGAGGATGTTCCTGAGACATCTGTTAATAAATGTCTGGAGTTTGTGGGTCTTTGTTACCCGTTGGTGTTTAAGATCCGGATCTTGTTGTGAAGCGAGAAAGCTGTTGATCTCCAGATTGGCCGTAGGGTGTTGAAGGCCTGTCTTGCTTTGTTGATTAGGAACTTGATGTCTCCGTCTGTGCCCCCATCCTTACTGACTACACTGCCCAGGTAAACAAACTTGTCGACTTTGATGCTTTCTTGGTGTAGTCGCACTGGGTCTTGCTTTTTGTTGTTCACCCTCATGACCTCCGTCTTCCCGATGTTGATTTGGAAGCCAGTCTTCTCCTCTTCTTCTGCAACACCGCATAGCTTTTCTTGATCGGCTTGATATCTGTCGGAGAGAAGGCTGATGTCGTCTGTGTAGTCCAGGTCTTCCAACTGCTTCGTGAAAGTCCACTGTATTCCAGTTCTCCTGCCTGCCGTGGCCTGCCGCATTATCCAGTCGACCACAACAGGAAGATCGTTGGCGACAACAGACATCCCTGACGAACGCTGGTTTGTACGAAGAAGCGGTCCGTCCACTTCCCATCATCAAGATTCATTGACTGTTTTGGCGGTACTGTCCACAGCCTTTTATTTTTATTCATTCGCCGAACGCGCGGATAGAATCGAGAGAGAACTGGCCCCTGCGCAAAATCGGGAGACTTG
Source organism: Montipora capricornis (assembly GCF_036669925.1). NCBI lineage: Eukaryota > Metazoa > Cnidaria > Anthozoa > Scleractinia > Acroporidae > Montipora > Montipora capricornis. The sequence continues at coordinate 46,204,422 of NC_090889.1, forward strand.
AAGCTTTCGCGCTCGTGCACGCTTCGTACGCTAGTCTACTTCGGCGGGAGTTACCCGTTTGCTTTTTTAAGTAGAATGTCCCTTACAACTACTTTGTCAAGCAAACATGGAATGCTGAATAATTTTTAGTCCTTATCCCGAAGAAACGTTTCCCAGATTAGCAGATCATTTTGTTACAACGTCTCGCTACGTGAACGTGAAATGAAAATTTGCGATACTGAGTAAAGAAAACACTTTGCGCTATATAATTGTCCCAGTCACAACATGTGCCTCGTTTAAGAGATCTGTCTTGGGTATTCTTTGCTATTCCTTTTCAGTGGAACCAGCCTCTACAAGCAGCATTCAAGGCTGCAGTTGCAACAGCAGCAACGAAGCACTGCTCAGAAACGGATGACTGCAGATCTACACCTACCAGGTACATTTTTCTGCTTTTTCTGTTTTTCCATTCACTTTCCTGTTCCTTCTGTTTCTTCTTTCCCTCATTTGTTTTGTTCCTTTTTAAATTTCCCTCATTCATTTTATTTCTTCTTTCCCTTACTTGTTTTGTTCATTTTAAAATTTTCTATTACTGTGAAATCATGACAAATACCGTTATTGATGTACTGTTGACGATCCCAAACGAAGCAAAGTTTTAAGCGTACTGTTCATCCTCATTGTTTAAACGTCGTTCCGGGAGAAGTAAAGTAGCTCCGTTTGAATAAGGTTAGGGCTTTCAGACTTGCTCGCGCGAGCCAAGCTTTTCTTTGCCTTACATCAATATTAACATCGCTTGTTGAGTTAAGGAAAAAATAAAAAATGACTAAAAAGATAACTAAATAACCCGCCAAAGACTTCTAATGTTATCTTTCTTAAGATTCTGCAAAGCAGTGGTATTTTTGACACCTTTAAGCAAATTTTACGTTTGCTAGTGTTTCCCAGATGTCTACTGTAAATGCACATTTTTTTACAAAAACGACCAGGAAAAAGATAAAAAAGGCAAACAAACAAAAAGCAACAGACAATTTAAAATTATAGTTACTCGGTGATGTGGTAGTTCATGTTTCCTTTTTTTTATGGCTTGTTCAGTGCTCGCCGTAAGAGGGCAGCTTCCTTCATCATCTTCACAGAAGACCAAGTTCACATTCTTCCAGGCTACCCAAAACAGATCTTTATGGATCCTCTACTGGCAAGCTTAGCATTTTACTTGCAATTTCCACCCGGAACTTCCAATGTTGACGCTATCACGAAAGACAACCTCGTTTCCGTCGTTAAAGGGTCTATGGCAGACATTTCAAACTCCATTAATGGCAGCATTTCGAGCGTGCAAACCCTCGTCGCTGAAACGTCAACAATAGTAACATCAACAGTAGCTCCATCTAGGCCCATTGAGAAGGCCTCTTACAAGATGCCTTACATCATTGCGGGCTCCGTTGCTGGCGGTCTGTTGGTCATTATCATTGCTGTTATAATCATACTGAAATGCAGTAATCCAAAGAACAGGTACGACAAGACTGGTGATCTTTACCCCATTTGTTATATTTATTACGAGAAATCAGTCAATGAAAAAATAACGATTTGATGCCGGCCTAAGAACAATCGAATAATTTTTGTACAATTTTCTGCTTCGTGTCCTGGTAGGCTCGGAAGTGTTATGGTAATTGCATTAGAAAACGGGTTGATCCCTAAATGGACGAATGAGTTATTGTCTTGAGCAAGCTACTTTTCTCTCGAAGTGCTTTTCTACACTCCAGGAAAGGAGATGAAGTATAGATAACCAGTGGCCTGATCAAATCAATTGAAATCAGTTAATTAAAGTCAAAACGTGGAATAAGAAATGTGGGTCAAAATGCATCCTACGACTACAAACTAAAATGTATATAAAATGCACGTTGCTTGGCAACGGGCTAAAGGACGACAACTGAAAATCAGAGTCCAAGGCGGGAATCGAACCTCCGACCTCCGTAACACCGGTCGATTGTTCTACCTATGAGCTACTAGAACTCACTGAAGAGCTGCTGTAGGTCGTTCAGGACCTAGATAGATTTAGATATAACTAGGCGATTCAGGATCTAGATAAAACAACCTACAATACGAGACATATTTAGTTGGAACACTTAGCGAATGGTCCAGAATCATCGTGTTACAAGATCGTAGCTTATACCACATCCCCCTTCCCCCAATTCAATGTTGTGTCAGAATTTTTCGGGCGACTACTAGTAGTTGTGGAAATCAACATTGGAGGAAGGGGGAAACGGGGATGGGTGTTCCAACAAATGCGACGAGTATTGTAGCTCTCCAGTAAGTTCCAGTAGCTCAATGGGTAGAGCATTCGATCTGTGTTACGGAGGTCAAAGGTTCGATTCGTGCCTGGGACTATGGCTTTCAGTTGCCCTTTCGTCCGTTGCCAAGCAACTTGCCTTCTTTATAAAATTCCCACGGGCTACACCTTTCCATCATTGATGAATAAACTGAAATGTCTATTGTTTAAGAAGATATAAATTGAGAGATTTACATGCTTAAGATTCATAATTTGATTATTAATCCCTTTATTTTCCTGTTTTGCATAATGTTTAAAAGAATTCCCAAGCGCATTACCGATTCTCCACAAGACAAATCGAAGGTGGAAATGGAAGTCTTTCCTGGATCCATCAATGATGGATACAACAGCGACCAGCCAAAGTGAAAGAATGAAAACCGTATCCGAAGAAGCAACACGTGTTTGTTAAAGGCAGAAAATAATGATAAAAGGTCGAACTTAATTTTAAAGGTAAATAATCCATCAGCGTTGCGCGGCGTAATTTTAAATAATAGGGCGATTTGATTGTAATTTTAGTTTTTTTTTTTTTTTTTTTTTTTATAACGGTGTGAAGGACTGTGTCCACTGCAGTAGTTGCATTTCGAACGCGGATGTCTGCAAATTTAGATTCCATTGTATACCGCCTGGTTATCTATCTCGCTCTGCAAGATTGTCAAATGAGGAACCATGAAATTTACTAGGAGCAAATATTAGAGACCTTTAGATTCTAGGACGAGTACAAGAACGAGTACGAGATTTGACTGCCCGTTTTAGCGAAAATACTGAGAACATTTATAACCCGGACGATTAATCTTGCTCTTTGTTAGCAGCATAGGTTGCTCGGTTATTCTTATTGCTGGTAACTGAGCCTTTTCCTGATCGAAAAAATGCCAAAACCGCTACCGTTTTGGCGACTTGTTTTGACGCGACGACATTTTTGCAAAACCTCGAACTAAAATGACAACGGTGTCAAGTTTTTGCTGCCAAAATGGCGCTGGTTTGCGGGCGCTCACGGTTGTTTTATGAGAAAAATTCATATTCGTAGCCGTTCTCGTACTAGAATCTAAAACTCTCTATTACCATAAAATGTTGCTGCGGAGACAAGTAATTGCTACATTTGCATATCGCCTCCACTATGTCTGCTACAACCATTGTTTTACCTGACAAAGACATCTGCTCGTTAGCTCCCATTCCCAATTGTCAAAAGAAAACGATTAGCGACTTAAGTTTTATCTATTTGCTGTTTGTTAAGAATTTGGACATGTGTCATCTAGTTGTCAGAAATAATTTAACGCTTATTAATTAGTGTGCCCATGCATGATCATAATATGAGACGATTTTACGTTTATGTAGTATAACGATTGGCCAACGAAATGTTCTCTCACTCGAGCAAAAACACTTCAGTCACTGAGGCCCGTTTCAAGGATCGAACTTTTCATGTGCCGAATCTAATGCAAATGAACGAACACAATAGAATTTTTCTCATTTGCATTAGATTCGGCACATGAAAAGTTCGACTTTAGAAACGAGCCGGTGTCCCAGTCTGAGGTTAAAAGTTTGACCTTAACATGACATCAGTTTCCCATTTATTGTTTCAAATGGCTAATAAAAGTCTCCCTAATAAAATTGTCCTTTTGGTTTGTTCAGTGTACAGCCCCCATACCCGCCCCCTTTCTATATTCATTATTCGGTCTCTCGTTCCCCATGCATCTCTCGTGAGTTCCGCGGGATTGTTTAGAGCATCGTTCCCTCAGTCCCCCTATGTGGTGCGGATTCTTGGGTGTTTAGGCAATCATGACAGATATATTGCAAACAAGAATATTTTTAGGAGAATTCTCAGGACTTTCTGGCCGAGAATCCTCTCCAATGAAGAACTTTTCGTCAAAGCAAACACCGCTATCAATTGAGATAAGAAGGAGGAAGTGGAGGCAATGTTAAAGTACCTGTGTATTATAAACTTACATGGCCAATAATTAAAAGGTATCAGGATATGAGCTTTAACCTGAGTATAATTTATTAAAAAGTAGAGCTAACATTGTCTGCCTGGTACCTGGCACACGTTGTTTGAAAAATTGACCTGAGAAAGTAGAACTAAGCCTCACAATCTCGATGACTAATTTGGCTTTGAGGTGGGCAGACACGAGGGGTCATGTTGCAGGGACATGCGGGCAAAGGTCATCAGCTGCAGAATGCAGATGTGTTGTCACGGCGTCCTTGCTTTGAAACAAATTGCACGCCTTGTCAGCGTCAAGAGGAAAAAGAGTTACCTGGAGACGGCAAAGGAAGTAGGCCAGCTGACACCTTCCCAGTTGTCAGAGAGCTGCACTCGAAGTCTGCCATCACTGGGAAAGAAGAATTGAAGGACGAGGAACTGTTAGGAAGCCAACAGTGGACACCATCACAATTCTGTACCTCTCAGATGGCAGACAGATCAATGTCCCACATCGTGAAATGGAAGGATGCAGGCAGCCGCCCCGAATGGCCTGCTATTGCCCACCTTGACTCGACTACAAAGGCCTACTGGGCCTCAGTGGGAATTCCTGGCTCTCAGGGAGGGTGTGCTGTACCACAACAAAGGAGACTTTTGTCTGATTGGTTGATGGTTTTTCTTGTACTCAGGTTTTTTCACACGCGCGCGCGCGAAGTAACAAACAAGATGGCGGCCAAGATGTCTTATTCGATCACTTGCTGCAGGGATTTTTGTGGCAGCAGCGACGTATACACGTTTTCTTCTTTCGGAATAGCGGTATTTCAGTTTTTCAGGAAAAATTAACAATTTTTGTGCTCATGGCTTGAGAAAAATGTAGCAAGCTTGTGTTTGATCTTGATTTAAAAGAAATAGTTTTGAACCTCTCAATGATGACTTCAATTAGGCATTTACATTACTTTACCTATTCTCGTGCAAATGCTGCAATTTTGCTCGTACTTTTAGTTAATAAAAAACCCGATTTTTTCATTTTCTGACCATTTTACCCACTTAACACCCTGTAAATAGCAATTTGTTTAAATTATATATTATTTGGAGAGGAAACCTCTGCAACATGGCCCACTGAAACACTGTAGGGAAGACATTGTTTACCTATTGTCATTAATGTGCCAACCAGAGGCTCACTGGCTGTTGAAACAAAGGGTCTTTTGTTCCTGTGGTTTGCACATCAATGCTTGTCAACAGATATCTTCCCTATTATCTATATGTAGATGAACTTCAAACTCACATTAGCTCTGAACAAGAGAAAGTGAGGGGACAGAGAGGGAGGCTCCCGGTCCAGCCCTTGGGATATGTCATGTCCACGAAAGTTATTTTTAGACGAGCGGAGGTCTTCCGAGACGTCCGCATGCAGGCCAACCTCGGTCCGATGTTTGAAAGAAAATAAATATTCATCAGCCTGCCACGTGCGCCGTCATTTTCTCTTTTCACTAAGAACCTGAGAGCGAGGCAAGACTGCATGCGGACGTCTCGGAAGACAGACGTCCGCTAGAGCAAAGACTTCCGCTCGTCTAAAAATAACTTTCGTGGACATAACATATCCCGGCCAACGCCCTGAGCTTCCCTCTCTGTCCCCTCATTTTCTCTTGCATCTAAACTATCAAGATTTATTAACTTTAAATTTAACGAAAACTAAATATCTTATCTTCAATCCTCATCAGAAAGTAAATTTCAACTTACTTCCTTCATTAACTTTAGCTGGTCAATGTCTTGAGCAAGTTTCAATCTTTAGATATTTGGGTATGATATCTATATTGGACATCACCTTTCCTGGCATGATCATATTCATTATATTTGTAACAAAGTTAATAAATTTATATTAACATCATCATTACGGTTAACCCTAACCCTAACCCTAAACCCTAACCCTCACTTTATGAGCTTTAATACCCAAACAAATGAATAATTTATTTAAAATAGAAATCAGAGTCTTTCTTTTTTTTTAGTACAGTTGACTATATGCCATTTATTTCTAGTGGTGGCATTGTGCATGTGATTGTTCTCTGTAATATTTTCGGCTTTTAAAATTCCTGTGGTAAGCAGTTTTATGTAATGTAAATAGTACTTCGCCTCAGATGAGCAAATTTGGTGCAAATAATAAATAATTTAATTATGAACCATTGTCAATCTCCATGTTTTTTCCCTGCAAAATTAGTTTATGATGTATCCACACTGATTGGGATTTTTTTAAATTTATTGCAAAGCGTCGAAACTCACTAGGCAAGATATCGCTGGGTAGCATTAAGGAGACGTCCGATCAAACAACTGGCTCGAAGTGACAGATTTCAATAGGACAATGGGCTCAATTTGCTGGTCGCTTGCGCGCGCCTTGCCACTTTTAAATTTACACTGTTTAACTCAAATTATTCTTATGATATTTGTGTTTCGGCTGTTAAAGGCGATTCCCGTATCACGAATTATTTTCTAAGATTTGGCCACGAGAACGCATGAGCTGCCGACTTGAGTCTCGTTCTCCGAGTTAGAATTTCTTGTGCACGTCATTTCATCAACTTGAAACTTTCGCAGCTTAGGGCAATATGACAATATAGAAATTGAAAAAAGCTTCAAATTTAATGCTTTCTCAGTGGTTTTAATTTTCAGACGTTAAAGTTTGCCAAGTCAACGACACAATGGGGCAGAGTGAGATGATATCGTAACAAGATTTGAGCCACTTTGTAGACAACACCGTATCACACAAAACCTGCTGTGTTGAGCCTTGCCACTTTAAATGAAAATTTCTTTACACAAATCTTTTGTTTGGTTGTTGGGCTTACTGCAGCAAGCGGGAATTCCCGTATCACGGCCTATGACAAAAGTCTCAAATAAGGGAATCAAAATATTTTTTGGCAAGAAATTTAAATAATCTGGAGCACTCGAATAGAAAAGTTTGAAATTTGAGTAAACCTGGCCGAAAGGCGGTGAAAATTATGCAAATTAGGGCATTTTCAAAACACTCGCATAAAACAACGGAAACTTGTTTTTACCTCAAGTTTACAGGATTTGTTACACATTTCTTAAAGTTACTTGCAACCTACATTTTATTTAGATATACGCTTTCTTTTCCATTCTTTCTACCCTCGAACAGAAGGCAATGTTTCGTACTTTGTTGACACCGTGAATTTTACAGTATTTTAGAAGGCTGTAACATCGGGGGCATATAAAATTAGCGCTTGTAAAGGGGATTTTTTAAAAGAGCAACTCTTCCTGTTTGTCACGGTAATTTTTGCTTTTTTGGCCCGCTTAAAAGCGAATGTGCAAGATAATAATCTATGGGGGTGACCTTTGACACAGTTTGTAATTTTAACAATTGTTTACTTACATGGATCGCGCAATGCATTTACTCAAAATTCAACGTTTTTGTCTCAAATGCTGCTTTTATTCACCTATAAACTGACTTTTCTTTTACCATAATAAGGTCCCTGTCGTACGTTTCGACGTTTTAAGCAACCTAAATAGCACTAAAGTGCTAAATTAACGTTGAATAACAAGATTATAAAAATGTCGGCGAGATCAGAACAAACTCCTGGATGAAGAGCAAGGAAAAGCCTAAACGATTCGATAAAGTTTAATATTTACTCAGTAGATCTCCAATAATGTCTCCTATCAACTTTCCTACTGGAAAAATTGGTTTAAAAAAAAAATAACGTAACATCATTGTGTCCAAAAGTTTGCACAATTTTCTGTAAAGTACCTACTAAATGACAGGCGACAATAAAGAAGCAAATCGTATTCATGGGAATTCAGATTTATAGGAACCCGTAGCTTCTGTTACTTCGGCTGAGTTACCTATGACCGACTGATCTCTGCTGAGAAATGTAGAAAAAACGCTGTTAGTTGTTTGCACTCACTGCATTTCAGGCAATTTGCATCTATTTCAATCAAAATGTTTTCGTGTGTTCTTGCAGGAAGTGCAAGCTGGGAGAAAAGAAAGGCGCTTTAGTTACTTTTGAAGAAAACAGGTTTACTAAAAAGAAGGTCAAATGGCCAAAATATTGCAACAAAATTTAGGTTTGATATCTTTGACCCGAAAGAATGTTGTTTGGTGAGTATTTGTGAGTAAATCCGACTTTCTCGGTTTGCGTAAGGGCGCGTGGCCATTATCACACTACAATTTAAAGTGCCCCTGTGATCAAAAAAACCACTTCCTTTTTTCCTTCAGATTTTGAAAGTGTGTTTGCTTAACACCTGACCGGCAAAATTTTGAGCTTTGATTTTTATCCAAAGGCCGATTACTTTGAGTATAAGTTTTGGATTTCACGGTCCGCCATTACTCACGTTCAAAACTGACCGATTGGACCTCAGACGGTTGGATCCAGGGAAAAGTGACGTCAGAGGCTCACTAGCTTAAAATTTCAGCGTGTGAACGCAGCTTATTATATATGCAAAGCGTGAGTTTAACCGTTATACTACAAAGGCCTACTGGGCCTCAGTGGGAATTCCTGGCTCTCAGGGAGGGTGTGCTGTACCACAACAAAGGAGACTTTTGTCTGATTGGTTGATGGTTTTTCTTGTACTCAGGTTTTTTCACACGCGCGCGCGCGAAGTAACAAACAAGATGGCGGCCCAAGATGTCTTATTCGATCACTTGCTGCAGGGATTTTTGTGGCAGCAGCGACGTATACACGTTTTCTTCTTTCGGAATAGCGGTATTTCAGTTTTTCAGGAAAAATTAACAATTTTTGTGCTCATGGCTTGAGAAAAATGTAGCAAGCTTGTGTTTGATCTTGATTTAAAAGAAATAGTTTTGAACCTCTCAATGATGACTTCAATTAGGCATTTACATTACTTTACCTATTCGTGCAAATGCTGCAATTTTGCTCGTACTTTTAGTTAATAAAAAACCCGATTTTTTCATTTTCTGACCATTTTACCCTTTTAAGGACGTTCGCGCTAATTGTTTGTGCGCAACGTTACTGCGCAGGTAACGCGACTGTAATATGTCACGTATTACTTCGAGCATTAGTGAAGTTGAGGTTTTAAAACCTTTGCAAAAACCGTGGACGATAAGTCTTGCACAGCGTTGGATCAGAGAAGATCGTGATCAGTCAAAATTGCTTTTAAATATTTATGAAAGTCAAGTAGACTACTGCACGACTGATATTCGCGAGGTTTTATCAGTCGTGCACTCAGTCTACTTGACTTTCATACAAATTTTTCAAGCATCAGTTAAAATAAAATGGCGACAAAAACGCCGAGGAAAAAATTCCAGGCCGGCAAAAGAATGGCACATCTATTTCCGAATCATCATGAAACTTCAAAGAGAAGTGAGCGGGAGGATGGAAAAGCTCTGGAAAAGGTAGCTGATCGAGTAGACTAGTGGCTGAAAGTTTGGAAAACTCGAGGACGAACCGTTGCGTAAATTTAATGGGGCTGTTTCTTTTTAATGTTTTTATTACGAACTTAAGTTCAAAGTGAATGCATGTTTTTAAAGTTCTTTTCCTTTACTTTCGTGAAAATTGAGCAGTATTTTCGTCCTCGTCCGCTTGAATAGTGCGGACCTGCGTGGAAACAATCAGCGATTGAATTTCAGAAAAAAACACACTCCAGAGGATGAGCATGACGGCAATGGAGAGATATTATACAAAAACACCAACCAAATGAAGATGACCCCTGCTTAAAACTTCGTTGCTATGCTCGAGAAAGGTTTTTTTTTTCGGTAAAAACCTTTCATCTCTTCAACGATCGATCCTTCTTGGGTTCCAGTCCTTGCCCGACAGGTCACGCAAAAGCGTGACAAACGAACTTTTCCAAGAGCTTTGCAAAATCACATCGATTTTTACTCGTTCAGATCATCGGTGACCCCTTTTTTAAATCATGAATCACTTACTTTACTTACTATCTACAAAATATGATGAAATGAAAAAATTCTCACCGTAAGAAGTTATCCTTTTTTTAACATTTTTCTTTCCTCGTGCCATCGAATTCTGGTAGTGGTTGCAACGGATAGAGCTTGCGAAAACGCTCGTCGAGGATGAACTCTACTGTTTACCACATCCCTAGCGGCATACAATTATCTAAAAATCTCACTCCTAAAACCTATGCACGGACTTTCACTCCAACAGTTTATTTTTTATGATTTTCGATGGATGAGCAGATGAGCCTACATCTCGCTATTATGACCGATTTCTCGAAATTAAAGGCATTTTTCCACTGCCATTTTCTCCGAAACAAAGTCGGTGACCCCCATTTTTTTTTTCATTTTTGGAGTAAGTACTTTATGACCTAAGTCTAGGCGAGAAATGAAGAAAATCTCACCGTAGGAAGATTTTGGCGCGAACGTCCTTTAACACCCTGTAAATAGCAATTTGTTTAAATTATATTATTTGGAGAGGAAACCTCTGCAACATGGCCCACTGAAACACTGTAGGGAAGACATTGTTTACCTATTGTCATTAATGTGCCAACCAGAGGCTCACTGGCTGTTGAAACAAAGGGTCTTTTGTTCCTGTGGTTTGCACATCAATGCTTGTCAACAGATATCTTCCCTATTATCTATATGTAGATGAACTTCAAACTCACATTAGCTCTGAACAAGAGAAAGTGAGGGGACAGAGAGGGAGGCTCCCGGTCCAGCCCTTGGGATATGTCATGTCCACGAAAGTATTTTTAGACGAGCGGAGGTCTTCCGAGACGTCCGCATGCAGGCCAACCTCGGTCCGATGTTTGAAAGAAAATAAATATTCATCAGCCTGCCACGTGCGCCGTCATTTTCTCTTTTCACTAAGAACCTGAGAGCGAGGCAAGACTGCATGCGGACGTCTCGGAAGACAGACGTCCGCTAGAGCAAAGACTTCCGCTCGTCTAAAAATA
>NC_090889.1:46227993-46235493 GCF_036669925.1 Montipora capricornis
GTTCATGACTCTGCAAGAGACCACCAGCAGGCCGGTAGACAACGGATGAAGAGACTATACGACATCCGGAGTGAAGCTTTTACTTTCAAGAAGGGCGGACTTGTGTGATTGTACAAACCTCAACGCAAGAAAGGCAAATCTCCAAAGCTGAGCCGGCCATGGGAAGGGCCGTATGTTGTCGTAGAACGCCTAAATGATGTTGTGTATAGTATTCAGCGTGGCCCTCGGGCAAAGCCTAAGGCTATGCACATAGATATGCTTTTGCAGTACCGCGGAGATGCTTGTGCGGATTGGTTTAATGAAATGAACCACCTGAAGGACAGGGTGCGAATCTACCTCAAGGAGCATCTACCCGCCAGGAGGTGCTTGAAGACACCACAAGGAACAACGCAGCATCCCGTTGTACACGGAGGAGAAGGCGTAAACCCCCCCGATTCAGACGGATTGTTCCCGTTACCAGTTATGAAACCTTACCACTGCAGAGAGGCCAGGACAACCTCAGGCGTTCAGACAGGAGTCGGAGAAGACCCCTCAGATGTAGTGACTTTATGGCGAGATGCAATGTATAGGGAACACGGCATAGTGTTGTTGAGAAATTGCTTAAGAACTTTGAACTTTCTCTTTTTTCTCTCTCTCTCTCTTAGTTGTTGTTATATGTTTCCTTATCCGGGACGAATAATTATCTTGTAGGGGGGCAGTGTAACGGACTGTTGTGTGACATAGTGCCCAAATATGGTAGCTCCATATTGGGCATGCCATGTGGTGGTTAGAGCAGAGCAGATTGTAAGAGTGTGTGGCTCGCGGACGATATTAAAAACTGAAAAAAAAACAAGCGTACGGTGTTAGCGAACCCAGGTTACGGTAACATTATGATATTTCCATTAAAGGTTCGAATCAATGAGTATACCAAGATATTTCATATAGTTTTTCATTTCTAACGGTTGGTTAATATTTGAGTTGCTATAACTCTAATATTGGGATGAAAGGAAAGGGCCTTTTGGCGTGGATGAAAGATGATATAATTAGATTTTTTTGCATTCAAGGTTAGTTTAGATTCAAGTGTTTTAAGATCTCTGTTTGTATAAGTTACACTAGTAAGATCGGCAATCGAGTAGAAATGAATCTTATTGAAAGCAAGGGTCCCAGCACGGAAACTTGGGAAACTCAGCAGAGGGTTTGACTGGGGTCCGATATATAACCATTAAGAGTCGTATACTGTCTGCAACCAGTTAGATATGACCCGGCTAAACCAATCATTTACTACTCCTCTGAAGCCATAGCTTTCAATTTTAGAGAGAAGAATATCATAATTTACAGTATCGAAAGCCATTTTTTAAATCAATGAATAAACAACAAGTGAACTGGCCTTTATCAAAATTAGTAAGAATGTCATTTAGGATTTCTAGAGTAGCATGTTGTGTGCTATGCTTACCGCGAAATCCGTATTGAGATGCCTTTACTGATTCATAATAAAAACGCACGCCATTTACAAATTAAAAAGCACAAAAACGTCACTAGAAAGAAAGAACCGGAGAAAGCAGCTAGCCACAAGGGCCTGGGGCCGGGCCCTAAGAGGAGAGTCCATGAGCAGATCAAGTTTCCCTGCAGGGATCCCCGGATTGTGGACACCGTGAACAGCGCACGGACAAATGGAATCCACGTCCCAGATGTACCTCTCTAAATGTTGATAAGAGGAAATCCATTCACCAAGGCACAAAAACCATTCAAGACCCAAACATCACAGAAGCAATATTTAGAAAAAGGTTTATAGTCCAGGAACACTCTCTGCTTAAGATCAACTTTGGCTCACACGTTTATACGACGAAACAGATCTTTTTCTGAAGTTAAAAACCTGGCTACCAGCCAATTAATAAATTGTCAGAAAGAAAAAAATTCCTGTCATCTTACGTGTGGTAGTGCAGTAACACAGCGCTTTAATCCATATTGTCAACATATTGTCTTCCAGGATATTGAAGTTGTCTTTGTGTAATATGTGGCTCTAATAGTACACGATATTGTTTTAGTATTGTATATTATTGTAGTGCCATGGTAGAAGTCTTAGGTAAATAGCCCCATAAGGAGACATGTGGTTACTAGCAAAGTACTAAACCCAGAAAGATTGAAGGAAATAAAAGGAAATCGAGAAACAATGGCTTCTAGGCTGACATGTTGATCATTTTCAAGTTCCCTCACAACTTCTTTTCACCACAAATTTAAGCATGCACTCTGAGCGTCTGACAGCTTTGTAACACGAAAGTTTACTGAGGTTAGTATCTGGATGGGTGACCTAAAAATATAACACTTTGTAACAGAAGCTCAAAAATGCGAACCAAGCAAGGTAGAGGTTTTGTTAGATTATCCAAAAGTAAACATTGATACACAGTTTTTAGGAAGAGCAGAAGGAAGTTTTCTGGGCGGTCGATCGAGAATAAAATATTTTGTCATCAGCAACAAAATTTACGACATGAAAACAACATTAATTTTGAATCACAAATATAAAAAGTTACCATCAGCGAAAAACATTTTGGGAGATTTTTGCTCCGTTCAATTTTGTTATTGTACTTTTGGCTGCACCAGTAAATCGCAAGTGACATCGAATTCAGCAGGCACCGTGATCCAGTTACCCCGGCATACTTACTCGCGAAACATTGAAGCATCTGTGTCAAATGATGGCAAGACATCGGGTTTTTGTTTTTGTTAGCATTCTTCTTCTTTTAAGTGTTATAAAGTTTGACAAGAAATGTGCGAATTCAAGATCACAATCACCCAACTCTTGAGGTTGATCATTGTTTCTGCAAAGTCAAAAATTTACTCTCCAAGACGAGGTTATTTATCACCTGGTAATTCTATCGTTTTGGAAATAGCACCTATTTTATTATTCATCAGGGTTACAATTTTTTGCTGATTTTGGGGCTCATTTTGTTGAAACTCAAGCACGCTTCCAACAGACTTGTTTATTTTCGTGACTTATGCACGTGCTGCTTACAGTGCACTACCATAAAAATCCTCCCGTATCACATTTCAACCCACGTAGTCAAATTTGTTAAGCTCGAAAATTACACAACATAATAAATTCACATAGGCTGGAAATCTCACAAAAACCTTTTCCAGCGAAAAATTTATTGAAACAAACAACATATTTGCTATTAGAGGCAAAAAACCCTATTGCAATTGCGTGCGTGCAAACAAGACACAGAATCCGTGTCACAAAGCACATGCAATTAAATAAATTTCTGACAGTTCACATCAAATCCTTTTCGAAAGAGCCTTGACCGTAAATAATGAAGCACAAAAGAGACAACAAGCTTTCAGTCAAATTGTTCTTCACTGTCACATTTCCATTTTCTTAACCTTTGCAGACGGTTGAGTAAAAAATAAATGCAAATTGCCAGACAACTCAGAGGCGACTTCAGTAAACACTGTGATGCATTCAAGGCGTTCGATTCCTTCAATGTTTGTTAAATCCATTGCCATTTGATTTCAGTGTTGCATATAATACCAAGTTAGTAAAATAGTAGAAACAAAGCTCACCTGATATCCAACGGCGAAGTATGAAATTGTTGTCGAAGACCATTACTCGTCGCTTTAAAGATTTCAGATATTTATTTTTCACCGCCTGTCTTGTTTATCCAATTGACGTTCCATTCTTGAGCTTCATGAAGGTATGTTTTTTTAAAGATCCACTAAAACGCCATTACCGTTACAATGACTTTCGACGCCATCGAAGGTTAACAAAAATTACTGAAATTTCCAATTTCCAGACTGTGCAGAGTTGAGTACAAATAAATACAAATAGCCAGACAACAGAGATGACAGAAACACTTAAGGTGTTCGATTCCTTCTGTCTTTGTTGAACCCATAAGTTACCACAGGATTTTCCATTTCGTCTCAGTGTTGTAAATAACACCACACTTGGCAAAATATTAGAAATACAGCTCACTTTGATTTCGGCTCGATGGGCGAAAGATTGTTCTCGAAGTCCATTATTAGTCGCTTTTAAGTTTCCAGATATTTATTTTTCACCACCTGTCTTGTTTATCCAATTAACGTTCCATTCTTGAGCTCCAAAAGGGTATATTTTGTTTAAAGATGCACTAAAACGCCATTCGCGAGAGGTACTTAATGACGAACACAGATACTGAGTCTGCGCACGAGTGTATGTTACTAGTGGTTATGCTTGCGTTGTGAGTAAACCATCTTTCAGTTGTAAAATAATTGATTCATTTTATCCGGAACAATATAAATTGTTTTTATATACTCTTTTAGTACAGCAATCCAATTTAATGGACAGGTATTTCAAAGCTATGTGTTAATGACAGTGGAGCATACAAAATTTAGCAAAACGTAGCTAACGCAATTGTAATGGTGCACTGGCATTGCTTCCGTAGATCAAGAATAAATTGTTTTTCGAACATTTTAATTTGGCTCTGTTACACATAATTATATGCAGCGGTCGCGACCGTACCGATTTCGACAGGGCAGCATTTCATGTCATACACCCTTTGATCTGACTCTCATAAGATAAACTCATTTCTAACATAGAAATTTCACCCTAGATGGCAGCAAAGGAAAATGAATCAGTGCAAGACTCAAATCTTTAACATTAGGTTCGCCCGCTAAATGGTCAACTGACGTACGTAACTAGCTGATAAAAACTCCCGAAAATTTATAAGTAACACGATAAGTACTTATCACAATGACTGGTTGGCTTTCAATTTTTAAAATGGTTCTTAGAACAAAATACTGCAAATCCGCGATATTATTTTTTGAACTGTATATCTATCTTCTCAGTCCTGTGCCTAATACCCAGAATATCCTTTTGAGTGTGTTAGTCCAAGAATGATTGGGATCATTTCATTGTGTAAATCGCTAGAAGCGTTGCCAGGGGAATTGGTGGTAACCATTTCGTCTAACCTCAGCCTGAGTCTTCATTCAATTAGGCGCGTAAAGACCTGGGAACCTGATGACAGAACTTTGGACATGAAATGTAACCGAGCCAAAACATTGGATTGCTGAATTTGAGTTCTTGAAAATTAAAACCGATGAAAAACAATTAAATCACTACGAGACTAGCAAATCGATTGATAACTACCATTACGCTTTTCAAGCAATCAACCGAATTTTACCCGGTCGCAGGGTCACCACGTTGGTGGCAGCCGATGAAGAGTTCTCGTCTTTCGATGCGTTCCTCGAACCGACAAGGGACAGAATTTTCTCTTTGAATTGGAGTTCGTTAGTTTGTAAAATGGAAAAATTGCTTGTGTAACCAAATTTTCTGGTTTAAATCAAAGTTATTATCGTACGTCAAAGGATGACTTGTCGAAAGGTATGGTCGCGCTGCTCTTTATAGTGTTTCTTGAAATAAAAAAAAAAGTCGCTAGTTAAATGTGAAGGGGAAAGTTCACTCGCATCTGCCTGTAGTTCATCCTCACATTTTCACTTGACTCTAAGGAGGGTTACGTCATAAACTTTTTGTCATTTCTGCTCAAAAATTGTAATGCTTCCCGTGATTATGTGAAAGCAATCTCAATACTGCACTGCATATTGCCGGGCTGATGTGACAATAAAAGTGCATTTTACGCTTATCACAGACTCTATTCAGTGTCCACTTGTATGAATGGTGCACTGATTGATTTCTGTTTTGGTGTTACAGCAAGCCTTGTTATTTTTGTTCTCCTGCAGCCGGTTTTTGATGTATTTTGCTTAATAAAAACCTACTTTCATTACAATTTTGGTTGCTTTCTCGGGTACAACAATGATGTGAATCGGAATGTATACGTGCAAGTATACGACCTTAGCCGGAAGAAGCACCGTGCACACAGTTGCGCGTGATTTTAGTGACTTGGAGGTTGCGCTGAGTAGCCATAAGGAAAAAAACGTCAGTAATTAAGGCCGCGAACCTCAGAATCCGCCACGCTCTCGCTCATGTTGTTTCACGCTACTAACTCAAATTTTCCGCTCACACCTTGTATGAACAAGAGTAAAGTGAAAGCCAGAATTCCATCCCACTAAGCAATTTCGCTACGCATGAAAATTATTGTTTCTCAAATGTCTCCTTAGGCCCCGTCCACACTTATCCAGATATTTTTAAAACTGAGAATTTTTCTCCTTATTCTAAAAAAATACGCGTCCACACGTAGCGTATTGAAATCGTATTCAGCCGCCACAAGAAAACACTAAAACGATGCGAATACGATAGTTTCACTTACAAAGCAAAGGTAAAGGTACACCTTATTTAACGTCATTAATTCCTTTACCCTCTTGAGCGAGGGTAGTCTCCCAGGAAGCCAACGGTGCGCTCATTTTACCTCCCTCTTTCCGGTTTAAGGGTATTTAAGGAGACTCGAAAGGGTTTTTCGTTGCTATAGTGTGTGTGAGACGATGAAAGATGCCAATGAAGGATATTTCATAGTGTAGGCAAACTATAAATATCTTTGCAACTCTAATGTTGGGTAATACTTTAAGGGCATTTATGACGTCATATCGTTTACCATGGCAACACGCCAATTCCACAAAAAGGCCCTCTAAATTTCAGTTTTTGAAAATTATCTGAAAAACTAGGTTTGTGACCTACCGTTTTTATTTATTTGTTGGGAATCTCCCTACATTCTTTAACTTCTTAGAGAGTATGACAAAAAGTTATCCAGTAGAATTTAAGATACATCGAAAAAAAGCACGTTTTATAGTTTACAGAAAATTGTACTAGATAAATTTCCCAGAAAGTTTTTTTTTTATTTGAAGTGCCATCGTGAATGATACGTGCGTGCAAAAAATCAAGATAGGTCACCGAGCAAAATGTCGAGATAAAGACAAATTTTTTCAGCAAGTTTTATTGCCGGTTCGCGTGATTTTACGCCGTATTTTCACTTCCGGTGAGTTGCGCGCGCTACTTTTGATAGAAATTTAATTCATTCAGCTGACAGGTGTCTCTAAGTTATGGCGTAAGTAGGCTACACTAAAAGGAAAGAAGTCGAAACAAGGATGTGAGATCCGGGGATCGAACTGGGGACCTCTTGCACCAAGGCGGCGCACTAATTACTGACTGTGCCATTCTTGCTCCTCATGCTTATTCGCCAAGCTGGCAATCTATGAGCCCGCACGCAACAATGCGGCGCCAATTTTCATTTGGTGTTGACCGTTGTTCATGTTTAGTGTGAGCTTAGTGTTGTTTACATCTTCTAACATGTCGAAATCAGCGAAAAAAATGCAGAAAATATACGAAAATTAACCTTTCCATTAACCTTCTATTTAATTGTTTTATAGCCCTTATTGTCGTAGCTGACACGGAAATCAGCCTTGCTATGTTCAATCACTTCCTTAAATACTCAGCTTGAAGATTTAACAACGTAAAATGCAACTGCATGCAAGGTATTAAACTTAAGAGAAGCCCAAGGAGTAACAACTTGTCTAGAATCCGTCATTCATTTACAAAGACTGGGGATGACTGAACTCGAGAGATATTCGAAAACCTCCGTTTTCGTCCGTCCACACGTATACGGA
>NC_090889.1:46252993-46260493 GCF_036669925.1 Montipora capricornis
ACGTTACAAAACGGTTTGACATGACGTCACGGCGGCCATGTTGGTGTTCCAAAACAAAGAAATGGCAGCCATGATGGTGTACCAAACTAATCCTCCGGGAATTGAACAATATTTTCCGCAAATACTTTCTTTCGTTTCAGTAATCCAATATAGCTGCTGGTCACGTGAGTGAAAACGTTCCATACTGTGCACTGTAGGTACTGTATGGGCAAGAACCAAGGACAAGCTTAACACACCCCACTATATAGCCAAGAATGGTGTCCATTTGATTTCAGTCCTTTTACACAATCTGCAGATTGCAATCATAGACTATAATTTCATGTATCCATCAATTAAAGTTACAAAATAAATTTTGCAGTACCTGTGCAGCAAGTGACCACAAGGAGGTACGTGTGCTGGTATTCTGGATGTGTGAATGTCCTGTGACAAAATATTAAAGTAAACATCACCTACAGTCCTGTTCTGTATTGTTATGTAGTAATGGGCAGACTGGTCTTGTACTTTGTATAATTAAGAAACGGTCCAGATAAGAACGATAGCAACAACGGCAACGAACATGTTGGAATTCAATTGGTATGCAAAAAGGTGATAACTTCTCTATTGTCTGTACTTACTTCCGATTGGCTTAAACAGCAAACGGTTAACAAAACTTCATAAAGCAGTATTATATTCATCCTTACTTTCCAACCATCTTCCATCTTTCATCTGGTCTCAGTTCAAATGAATTCCACAGAAATCATATGTGAGGAACATGTAAAATTGTAAATGTTTCTCGGCTTTTGTTTTCAACTCTTGTGATTGGTCAAAATCTTTTAACACAAAAAAACACCCTTTCAAAGTGGGCTGTAAATGAATTTTATTGCGTTAACTGCCTTCCTGTAGGTTTATGCATTCTCTGTGTAAAAATGATAACATTCCTAAGTGGGGAAAGCCCCGTTGCCGCATAACAAAGGAAATTGCTATCCACCTTACACGGATCATTACTTAACAACATTCCAATTTGCTTTATTATGATTATTATTTATTGATTAAAGTCCTGCAGACCACAAAACATTGTAATATTGATTCCCACAGAGCAAGCATTTACCAGGTTCACTCCATTAGTCTGTACACTGTAGATAATAGCGGGGCTCAGGTGCGCAAACCGCGCCAGCGGAGCAGAATCTGTAAGATTTTTGGGGAAATCTATCGATGCGAGAAATTTTGGTTATGATGTCACCGTACTCCCATCCGTTCGCCCAGGGTTGAGGTGGGGATGCAAGACAGCCTCTGGGGACGGGAGTGTTCGGGCAGTTTTCGTTGTAATAATAGAAAATAGGGAGCTTAAGCACGCGCGTTTTTGAGACGCGGACGGCAACCAGAAGTGAGCTGTTTTCCCTTTTAACTTGTCTTCACACAACCACATTTACATTGCCAAGTATCTTTTCTCCATTAGAGACAATTCGTATAAAAATCTGGGAGACACCACTGTCCTTGCTGGAGAAATGTCCTATTCCGGTTGCCGTTCGCGTCTCAAAAACGCGCGTGCTTAAGCTCCATAATATTACACGGCGGCGCGAAGATATGAATTTTACTTTGAGTCGTAAAAACAACATTTTACGAATGAGCGCAGAGAGTGAGTAAAATATTGCTTTTAACACGAGGAAATAAAATTCATATCTTCAAGCCACTGTGTAATTTTCTTTTTATTATACAGACAGGAGTGTTTTACTCATTGTCTCACCCCGCCCCTCATTGTTTCTTTCTGACCATTGTTTTGTCGAGTGCTCGCTCGCCATTCCATCTCTTGTGGGGTTTACGAGAGAGATAACATTTCGTAAGTATAAGGAGATTGACATTACAGCGTTTCAGAAAGACATTGCTGAATCCAAGCTGGCTAGACTTAAAGACAGCGAGCTCGCCGCAGATCACGATCGCATTTTGAGCTCCATTCTCGACGCGCATGCCCCTTTCCGACACAAGACAATCGTAACTCGCTCTAGAGTACCCTGGTTTAATGACGAGCTTAGAAGCTTGAAGTCCAAGAGGAGCAAGCTAGAAAAAAAAATGAGGAAAAGCAACCTTGATTCAGATAGCAGGGCTTATCGTGCAGCATGCAATCATTATTGCTTTTGATTGCATGAAGCGAAAAGTCAACATTACGGCGATCTTATCGATTAAGGTGCTGGAGACTCTAAGAAGCTCTTTGGTATAGTGAAATCTCTATGCAATGAGCGCACTGATGCTCTTCCGCCGCATGACAATCCACACCAACTAGCTGATGAATTTGGAGAGTTTTTGTATCGTAAAATTGCTGTCACCAGAGAAGATATTGCAAACTTTTCTATTCCTCGGCCCACTGTCTCTATTCCATCACCTCAAACGAAGCTAACGCATTTCTCGCCTTTCTCTCAAACAGAAACACGTGACATATCCTCTTCATCTTCCAACGCTAGCTGTCAGTTGAACCCAATACCCACGTGGTTGCTGAACAAATGTGTGGATACTCTTGCACCTATCATCACCAGGATGATTAACTTGTCTCTGGTCAGCGGTTGTGTTCTGGACAATTGGAAGATCGCACTTTGGCCTTGAACTCGTACGGTGTACATGGAAATTTTCGCCCGGTTAGCAACCGTTCCTTAAATTGATGAGAAGGCTGGAATACCACAGCTGGGTTCTCGACCACTGCTCTAAGCATGCTCCCCTGCCCAGTAAACAGTCACCTTACCGAAAACATCATTCCACTAAGACTGCTTTACTTAAAGTACAAAACGACATTCTTCTCAGCATGGACAGGCAGGAAGTCACTTTGCTTGTCTTGTTAGACCTCATTGCCGCGTTCGACACTGTAGACCACTCAATCTTGGCTAATCTACTCGAAAGCGACTTTGGCATTAGTGGCTGTGCTCTTTCTTGGATTAAATCGTTCATGCACGGGAGGAAGCAACGTGTAACCATCGAACAGGAACAATCACGAGACTTCTCTCTCCTTAGTGGAGTTCCACAAGGAAGCTGCTTAGGACCTTTATTATTCATAATGTCCACTTCTAAGTTGTTTCAAGTGGTAGAAAAGCACCTGCCGTCAGTGGAAGTCTTCGCAGACGACACGCAACTCTATCTTTCGTTTCATCCTTCGTCTTCAGTCTCTCAAGCACAAGCCATTTGAGCTATGGAGGAGTGCATTGTTGATGTCCGTGCTTGGATGTGTCATAACATGCTGAAGCTTAACGACAGCAAAACGGAATTTCCGATCATCGGCTCACGTCAGCAACTCGCCAAAATACATGTTAACTCTGTTCAAGTTGGCGCTTCCGAGATTGTGTCACCCTCGTCTGTTCGCAATCTCGGGGTGTGGTTTGATACATGTAAATGCGCACGTTGGGGTGGAAGGTCTGTAGTAAGGCCTTCTTCCGACTTTACAAGATCAGGCAAATAAGAAAATTTCTATCGGATGATGCCACCAAAACACTGGTTCATGCATTCGTCACGTCTCACGTCGACTATTGTACCCCCCTACTTTATGGAGTGTCACAGTACCAACTGAACCGTTTACAGCGTGTCCTTAATGCTGCAGCGCGCGTCATCTGCCATCTCTCACGGTATTCTCATATCACTCTTGCGTTGTTCCAACTCCACTGGCTTCCCGTTGCCTCGCAGATCAGATTTAAGATCGAGATGTTGGTTTACAAAGCGCTTAAAGGCTGCTCTCCGTCTTACATAACTGAGCTACAACACATCAAGCCTCCGGGCCGCCACGCATTATCAACACCTCCTCTTGGTCCCACGAACTAAATGTAAAACATTTGGCGACCGTGCCTTTGCCGTGGCCGGACTAAGGGTCTGGAATAGTCTGCCACTTGCAATTTGTAATTCAGCAAACGTAGATACATTAAAAGCGAATTTGAAAGCTTTTTTATTTAGGCAAGCATATCAACATTTTTAATAGTTTTTGAATTTTTAGTTCTAGTCTATGTAAACAAGAAAGGTTATTCTACTTTTATTAAATTATATGATATATGTAAAGCGCATTAGAATATAGCTATAACTTATAGCGCTATATAAATTCATTAACTTAAGGTAGGTTATCGTTGACTAAAAATATTTGAGTTTACCTCGTAGCATATTGGACAATCTGAACGTGAACTCTTTTCAACACACTGGAGAGTTAACAAAAAAAAGATAAGTAATTATATTGGACAAATGAGCTTTAAGCGGGGAATGA
This sequence comes from Montipora capricornis, assembly GCF_036669925.1. NCBI lineage: Eukaryota > Metazoa > Cnidaria > Anthozoa > Scleractinia > Acroporidae > Montipora > Montipora capricornis. The sequence goes on from NC_090889.1 coordinate 46,257,198, forward strand.
TTGTTCTTGCCTAAGTTTCATTTGAAATTCCTTAAGGAGGCTCGAAAGGGGACATCACTAAACAACAAAACAGCGAAACGAAGCACCAAAACACCATGTATGACCCCACCATACATTGAATACTAACCGGCAAAGGTTGGATTTGAGATGAGAGACATATTTCAAAAACATGCTGAATTTTAAATATTTTAGAGATTATTTCCAACATTATCAGGCAACGCTGCATGGGAAGATTTCACCGTCCTCTTTTTTCAAAAAAAGGCAATTTATGCTGATTTTAAGTCTCAAAGAAATGCCTTATATCATTGCCACGGTAATGGTATTTTGGAAGAAACTTTGACATAAGAAATCTATGATGGGTACACTCTGGCCAAATTTCGTCTTGATAAGATTACCCTAACTATATCTAAAAGCAGAATATAATTATTTTTTGTGTCAAAAAAGGAGAAAGTTTTTTTTGAGTACGGCCTCCTAAAAAGCTTGTTGGAGGTCTTCCTGTATATAAATTATTACCCTTGCATTATTATTCCAATTCCAACCTCGTTCCCAGGGTCTCTCTTCTCTGCCTCCATTGTCTCAACGACAATGGAGGTAGAGAAGAGAGACCCAGGGAACGAGGTTGTTCCAATTCCTGACCTACAAACCTGAAAACTGTTTAATTAATAGCGTAACAAAGAGAAGAGAGAAGTCCTGGCATGGCTTGGCCATGGAAGGCTGGGGAAATATTGTCAGAAAACTCCTTTAAACTTGGCGAAAAAACATGTTAATAATATTATTGAGGAAACCACATAAATTATACTGTACAGTATCCATTAATTTTTTTTTTTAAATCTAAGTAACTGCAATAAGATTGTGTGAATTTCTGGAATAATTATGATATTTTTTACAAAACTAATGCATCCTACCTTGTGTGAATCTTTTAACTGAATTCCCAAACACATGTCGCATCTGGTGCAGTGGAAGAAATTTTCCTCTCCACCAACTCTGTAAGACAAAATGATACCTCAGTGTAAACAGATATTATAGCAAACTTAACAAAATCTTTGACCGGCGGTTTGCGAAGTTCGTTGTAAATTCCAAAAGTTTGCCTGAACTTGGGAATTTCATTATATAGCTGTCAACCAAATAGCGAACTTTGAAAAAAAAAGTCGGAATTAATCACGCCGGGAATGCAGCACAGTTCACAGAAGTCCTCACCACTGCCCACTCATGACAAAAATGCATTGTCTGCGCAAGTTGCTAAAAACTGGGTAAGTCTATTTTCATTTTCAAGAGTCAGTGATTCCCGTGGAATAACGCTAAATTTCTTCAAGGAAATCAATATAAACCAAGTTGTTGCGTTAAGATGCGGCTAATCGATGTAGGCAACGGGACATTTTCGGGCAAACAAACGTTATCCTCTACCAGTTTGTTTTGGATTTCACGGCTGTAAATGCTGGATTGGTAGTTTTACAAACTCCATATAAAAACATTGTAGAGCGAGTTTCAATCAAGTGTCGTAAAACCAAAACCAAAGTAATTACTTTGGCCAATCAAAAAGGACGGAGACAAGTCAGTAAACCAATCAAAACACGAACTAATTACACGTAGCCGACACAAAGCGCGGGAAAATGTGCACGCGCGAGCCACGATTGGTTTTGGTTTCCCTTCTGATTGGTTGAAAACATGGCGCAAGAACTTTGAACCAATCACTGAGTAAAGTAGAGCGAGTTTCAATTGAGTGTCGTAAAATCATTACTTTGGCCAATCAAAAAGGACAGAGACAATCCAGACAACCAATGAAAACTGGAAGTAATTACTCGTAGCCAACAGAAAGCGCGGGAAAATGTGCAGGCGCGAGCCACGATTGGTTTTGGTTTCCCTTCGGATTGGTTGAAAAAGTGGCGCGAGAACTTTGATCCAATCATCATATAGTAAAGTAAAAACCAAAGCAATTTGCTAATTACTTTCGACACTCAATTGAAAACCGCTCTATTGACATCATCAGCACGTGCTGACCTAGTGTTATTTTCTCCTTTGTTGTCTTCGATATTTCCTTTGCAAACAAAAATATCACCAATTTTAGCAATGGTTGGTTTCGGAAGTCTCAGTTCTTGTCCTATTTGAGATGGTCCTTTCCATTCTTACCAGCTTTCAATATTTTTTTGCTGAACAAAACTTGGAATTGCCCTTCCTTGCAAAGTGAAGGCACCCACCCACCGAGAGCAAAGGAAAATTACTTCGCCACATTCCCACGAAGTTTGGCACAAAATTCCCAAGTTTGTTTCAAAGTTAGCCATTTAATTGACAGCCACGTAATGAAATTCCCAAGTTCAAAGCGAACTTTGGGAATTTACAACGAACATCGCAAATCACCAATCAAAACTCTTGTGAAATTCACCATAATGGTATAATAGAGTTTAGTATCACCCAACTAGTGGACTTATGAAAATCCTGCATTTTGATTGCCTACGCTACTAGAGGACTATTATTAATAGTCCTCGAGTAGCGAAAAGCGTGACGATTTCTTTCGTTTTATTCCCAAATGATTATTTCTTGAACTTGCATTTGCTAACTTTATTATTGCCTTTTCTGTCCGACTAGTTAGGTGATACTAAAACAATTAGACCCTTCGCCCTCAAGGGCTACGGGTCTAATTGTTAATTAGCACATGTAAATAAGCGCAAGTAAATTTTTTCAAAGACGACCAAAATTGCAAGAGAAAAATCATGTGATTACTTATTAATAATATACATGAAAAAATTCGAGATGGTTAAGCAGAAGAAACGCACGCGTATCACGCAATCAGGGGAAAATTGCGCCGTCAAGGGTGGGCGCTTGATTTGATGGAGTCAGATATGCCAATAGCTTGAAGCCTGTGCAACAATATTGAATGCGAAACAGTGTCAAAGTCTTTCTGGAAGTCTATAAACACCGCTCCCACAGAGAGACCATTATCTAACGCTAGTTTCCAACTCTCAGCCATAGATATGAGCATGCTGGTTAAGATTAACGGCGTTGGGTAATTTTTCGGCTAATTCTTACCCTACATTCACAAAAAAAGGAATTTAGTCTCTCAGCTTTATTGCATTCGTCCACTAGGTTCTCATTATTCACACCTTTAAGGATACCAATTTTACAGCCCCGGTGTTTACCTGTAGCCTCAGCCACAGTCTTTCAGAAAAACTTGGAGTCGTTACACTCAGCAAATTTTTCTTTCCAATAAAGGGCCCCTCCACTACGCAGCAACGTTGTTATCTTGTTCCTTGCATGCTTACAGTTAGATGAGGTGTCAGCACACAAAGGAGAACCATCAC